>NC_057803.1:519659045-519680798 GCF_018294505.1 Triticum aestivum | reverse complement strand
CCCTCTAGCTGTCGGTCAATTGGTTTTGATTGTACATCGCTCTTGTTGCGTTCGCGTTGCACCCCGGCACGCTGGACCCTCCACGTCGTTCATCGAATGGAACATGCTTCGTCTTGCGTTTTCACTCGCTTGTGGGACCGTAGTTGAGAGCAAACCGACGTCCCTCCCCCTTCCCCGCCCGCGTCATTTATACTACCACTCCCTCCGTTTTATGCGGAGTAAATAAAAACAAAGGGAGTATAATATGAATGAGGATCCCCTGACGTGGCCGAAACCATTGAGTAACTGACATGCGGGGCCTAGCAAGCATGGGGTCCGCCAGTAAGTGACCAAAAGGGAAGGTAAGGCAGGGATACCTACGTCAGAGGATCCACTTCCACTACTATTCCCTCCTTCCATCTACAGGGCCTAATGCATTTTTCGAGGCTAACTTTGACCAAATGTTAGAGTAATAATATATGACATGCAACTTACAGAAAGCATACGGTCAAATTCACATGTGAAAGGAGCTTCCAATGATATAATTTTCACATTATACATCTCATGTACTATTAATCTTGTCAATAGTCAAAGGCGGTTTTGAAAAATGCATTAGAGAATGGTTAATAATATAGCCAGCCGATGGCTATAAGGAACTGCCATGTCATCTATAGCCATCATCTATATGCACTCATACAATAGTGTGGGCTATAAGGTTGGCTATTTCCCGAAAAATATATAAGGTTGGCTATTGTATTACTACTTTTTCCCATCTCCTATCTATCTCTTTCTTCATATTTATTGTATTTACCTAGGAATGCGTATATAGCTAGGCTCTTACATGAGAGCTCACTCCCCTTACCTTTTCACATATCTCTCCTTCACATAGGCAAAAGTGCCATGTAAGTTGGCTCTTAGAATGGCTATTAGGTTGGCTCTAAGCATTTAATATTTGCATGAGCAAGGTATATGATTGGAAGAGAGTTGCATGCATACTATTTTTTCTTGATCTATGTGTTATAGTCGGGCTCTAGAATATAAGAGCCCGCTTCACTCTCTCTCCTCTCTTCTCAGTCCTCTAAGTAGGATTATAATGACATGACAAGTCTTATAGCCTGCTGACTAGGCCTTATTAGACTTGCTCTTAGGCCCTATATAAATGGAAGGAGGGAGTACTATGAGCACTGCATACTCTACTACATATGTTGTCAGTACTCCACTAGTACTATTGGAAAGGGAGCTTAAAAAGTTACTATTGGACTGGCTATACGTGGCAAAATCCTAGTAGGAAGAGCATGTGCGAGAACAAGAACATTCATGTGATTGAAAACAAATGGGAAACCATCAATGTTTGAATACAAATCTAGGAGTACGTATGAATCTAACAATATTGATTGGGCGTTGTTGAATGTTGATACTTTTTTCTGTAAGTTTGATCAAAGTAGAGATACTTTGACTACACATAAAACGTATATCTAAACTAGGAAGGATCAGAGGGAGTATATAGTTTGTAGTTGCAAATGTTACTATTTTAACGGACTTTGTTATTCTTGATATTCCCGAGGATGATAGTCTGTCTATTATTCTTGGAAGACCCTTTTTGAATACTCAGGGGCTGTTATTGATTGCAACAAAGGCAATGTCACTTTTCATGTTAATGGTAATGAGCATATGGTACACTTTCGGAGGAAACAACCTCAAGTCCACAGTATCAATTCTATTGGAAAAATTCCATCGATTATTTTTGGAGGTTTTGAATTTCCTCTTCCTACTGTCAAGAAGAAATATGATATTCTTATTGTTGGGGATGTGCATATCCCCGTTGAGGTAACCTAGTGTTATTCGAAAATTCTCCGGTTCCATGTTATTCGGAATGAGTTCGTTAACAAGACTTGATCAACCTTGTTAATGGATTCATTTTGATGATCATGAGATGGATGAATTTAGAAAACACAACTCTTTGTAAACTCCTTTTACTTTCTGTTATTTATATTAAATAAAATAAAAATAGTATTTTCTTTCTGTTATCTGATTTATCCGTGCAATACAAAAATACCCCGAAAATAAAAGTTCTCCAAATGCCCTGAAATTTAAATATGATTTTTTTCTGGAATATTTGAGAATATTTGGCACTGAGAACACAACAGGGGGGCATCCACCTGGCCACGAGGGTGGAGGGTGCGCCCTACCCCCTGGGCGCGCCCCCTTGCCTCGTGGGCCCACGGTGGCCCTCCTCCACTTATTCCTGGATCCACAGACTCCTTCTTCCTCCCACAAACACGAATATCCAGCTCAAGCACTAGTTCTAGCTCATTTTGCTGTGATTTTCGATCTCCTTGCTCAAAGCACCTCTCACAAAACTGCTTGGGGAGATTGTTCCTTGGTATATGACTCCTCCATTTGTCCAATTAGTTTTTGTTCTAGTGCTTTATTCATTGCAAATTTTTGCTGCCTAGGTGACCCTGTTCTTGAGCTTGCATGTCAAACTTATATGGTCCCAAGCAGTCCTAATGCATGATATAGGCTCTAGGGACTTGTAGGAGTAGTTGCTATCAATTTTATTGAGCTTGGTTTACTTTTACTTGAAGTTACTAAAAATTTCAGAAATTTTTCAGAGGAAGAAATATGTTTAGGAAAATGTACCAAGGTGGCTCTTCAAGGAAACAAGAGCCCAGGCTTGCAATGTGTGATGCTGATGATGAGCCACCAAGGGACGCTCCAGTGCGGCCCTGTGAATGGCCTTCAGAGGACTTCATGGATCGAGCGGGGATTAAGGAAGAATTTAACACATATTTGCGTAATGCTGATCTTGTGAGCTTCGAGGAAGAAAAATGCCATCAGTACCACTATCTCACTAGTTCCTTTGTGCGGAGGTTTGAATTTTCATCTTCACGTAATTCTCCAACTGTCCTGTTTGATCTTTATGAAAATTCCTACACTATGGACTTAGAGGATTTTACCACTGCTTGCAAACTTCCACAATGGGGTAGTATCAGGGAACCTCACAAATCTGAATTTAGAGATTTTCTTGCCAGTATAACTGTGGGGGAATCTAGAGATATAACACAAGCTACCATAGGGAGCATTCACTTTCCTGCTATACATTATTTTGCTCTCGTCATAGGTAGATGCATTAATGGTAAAGATGAGGCATGTCATATGTGCGTCCCTGACCTCAGTATTCTTAGGAGTGCTGTGTTAGGAGATAAATCTTATAATTTGGGAGCCATTATTGCACGTAGGTTGCATCTTAATAGATTTAATGGAGATTTCTTTGGTGGAATTTATGCAACCCGCTTAGCTGATTTTCTTGGTGTAACTATACGTAATGATGATATTGAATTGCCTCCTGCTTACCTAGACTTTAATGCTATGGTTCACCACCAGTTTGTCGAGAGGAATGAATCACCTCTCCAGTATCGCTTAATCTTTGACAGATGTCGTGCTGTCCGTATTACTCTCCCTGCTCATGCCTTCTTTGATTATCAGGCAAAAGGAAGGTATGTTATTACTAGAGATGTGGCATATGAGTATGAGAGGAGGGCAGAGGCTGCTCGTCGCCACGCTGCAGCTCAGGAGGCAATAACCGCTGCATCTCAGTACGACCCCAACTATTACTATGGATATCCGCCAGGCCAACCGTGGTCATAGACCAACTTAGGCCAAAAGCCTAAGCTTGGGGGAGTATGTATTTGTCACCGACATTATATTCATGTCCACACACTCATTGCTAGATGTCGGTGCTCATACTTTTTCATTGTATCATCCATGCTAGTTTACTTTCCTTTTTAAGCTTTCTTTTTGTGTCTTCAATAAACCTTAAGAAAAACCAAAAAAATTAGTTGTATCTTTTAATTAGTTTACTTTACATGCTTGTAGTAGTAATCAAAAAGAAAACCCAAAAAGATTTCCTATTCTTCTTTTGCTTGTTGGGAGCTTTCCCGTGTAAATAGTTTTATTTCTTTTCTTTTCTTTGGGGGTCGATAGGAGAAGACCATGATTAAATTGTTGAAGTGGCTCTTATATGCATTATTGTTGATTTGACAAAAGAGCCCATATTGCCTTGTCTTCTCCTATTTATTGAATGCTTGCAGATTCCATCTTAGTCCAATGCACGTGCACTATTATTATTATCCACATCATTCAGTCGTGCAAGTGAAAGGCAATTATGATGATATATGATGGACTGACTGAGATGAGAAAAGCTGGTATGAACTTGACCTCTCTTGTTTTTGTAAATATGATTAGTTCATCATTCCTGATTCAACCTATTATGATAAAACATGTTTGCAATGACAACTACAGATCATAGTTTCTTGTGCCATGCTTGATTAGCTAGGAGCTTATAATGGTTTACCTTGCGTGCCAACATGCTATTAAAATGGTTGTGATGTGGTATGATAGGGTGGTATCCTCCTCTGAATGATTTAAGTGACTTGACTTGGCACATGTTCACGCATGTAGTTGAAACAAAATCAACATAGCCTTCACGATATTTATGTTCATGGTGGATTATATCCTACTCATGCTTGCATTCGGTGTTGATTAATTTTAATGCATATGTTCATGACTATTGTCGCTCACTAGCTGGTCGCTTCCTAGTCTTTTGCTAGCCCTCACCTGTACTAAGCGGAAATAATGCTTGTGCATCCAACTCCATAAACCCCAAAGTTATTCCATATGAGTCCACCATACCTACCTACATACGGTATGTACCTTCCGTTCAAAGTAAATTTGTATGTGCCAAACTCTAAACCTTCAAATAAACATTCTGTTTTTTATGCTCGAATAGCTCATGTATCAACTAGGACTGTCTGTATCTTCCATGTTAGGCGGGTTATTCTCAAGAGTGGACTCCACTCCTCACTCACGAGAAAATGGTTGGTCACCGGGATGCCCACGAGAAAACTCCCCCTGGGACTCTTGTTAGTTGCAGGCACTCGTTGTTTCGCACAAGCCATGGATTGATGCCTGTTGGTGGAGGGGTGTATAAGCTTTACCATTCTGTTTGGGAACCGCCTATAATGTGTGTAGCATGGAAGATATTTCCATCTCTTGGTTGTTATGTTGACAATGAAATTATACCGCTCAAAATATTATTCACCTCTATTTCAAAACCGAGCTCTGGCACCTCTACAAATCCCTGCTTCCCTCTGCGAAGGGCCTATCTATTTACTATTATGTTGAGTCATCATCCTCTTATTAAAAAGCACCAGTTGGAGAGCACCGCTGTCATTTGCATTCATTACTATTAGTTTACATTGAGTATGACTTGACTGGATCTCTTTTACCATGAATTACAATGTCTAGTCAGTCCTTGATCTTTGAAGGTGCTCTGCATTTATGTTTTGCGCTATCAGAAAGGGCTAGCGAGATACCATCTTGTTATATCATATTATGATTGTTTTGAGAAAGTGTTGTCATCTGAGATTCATTATTATTGCTCGCTAGTTGATTATGCCATTGATATGAGTAAACATGAGACCTAAGCATTATTGCGAATATGGTTAGTTCATAATCTTTGCTGAAAACTTGAATGCTGGCTTTACATATTTACAACAACAAGAGAAAACACAGTTTGTAAAAGTTTTTATTTATCACTTTTAGTTTGTCAACTGAATTGCTTGAGGACAAGCAAAGGTTTAAGCTCGGGGGAGTTGATACGTCTCCGTCGTCAAGCCCTAAAACCTCTCGGGAGGGCTGATCTGGAGTCCGTTCGAGGCTCCGGAGATGGGAATCCGTCGCCATCGTCATCATCAACCTTCCTCCATCACCAATTTGATAATGCTCACCGCCGTTCGTGAGTAATTCCATCGTAGGCTTGCTGGACGGTGATGGGTTGGATGAGATTTATCATGTAATCGAGTTAGTTTTGTTAGGGTTTGATCCCTAGTATCCACTATGTTCTAAGATTGATGTTGCTATGACTTTGGTATGCTTAATGCTTGTCACTAGGGCCCGAGTGCCATGATTTCAGATCTGAACCTATTATGTTTTCATCAATATATGAGAGTTCTTGATCCTATCTTGCAAGTCTATAGTCACCTATTATGTGTTATGATCCGTTAACCCCGAAGTGACAATATCGGGATACTTATCGGTGATGACCGTAGTTTGAGGAGTTTATATATTCACTATGTGTTAATGCTTTGGTTCGGTACTCTATTAAAAGGAGGCCTTAATATCCCTTAGTTTCCGCTAGGACCCCGCTGCCACGGGAGGGTAGGACAAAAGATGTCATGCAAGTTCTTTTCCATAAGAACATATGACTATATTCGAAATACATGCCTACATTATATTGATGAATTGGATCTAGTTCTGCGTCACCCTAGGTTATGACTGTTACATGATGAACCACATCCGGCATAATTCTCTATCACTGATCCATTGCCTACGAGCTTTCCATATATTGTTCCTCGCTTATTTTCTTTTCCGTTGCTATTGCTATCATCACTACAAAATACCCAAAACACTACTTTTGTTACCATTACCTTTTGCTACCGCTACCACTACTATCATATTACTTTGCTACTAAACACTTTGCTGCGGATATTAAGTTTCTAGGTGTGGTTGAATTGACAACTCAGCTGCTAATACTTGAGAATATTCTTTGGCTCCCCTTGTGTCGAATCAATAAATTTGGGTTGAATACTCTACGCTCGAAAACTGTTGCGATCCCCTATACTTGTCGGTTATCAGCGCCCGCCTGGCCTTGGTCGTCATGGATTGCGTCATAGGGACCTCGCGAGGTGCCCCCCCCCGCCTTGATCTCTCCGCCCCTCGCGAGCCAGCCTGGTGAGGCCACCCCCGAGGAGGTCTTGCATCGTCCGCCTCGCGAGGCTTAGACCCTCGCGAGGGTCTTGAGTGTTCGCTCATGAAGATGGGTCGTACAGGGCCACTGGTGGAGCCACGCCGTGGGCTGCAGGCAGGAAAGTCTAGGGACCCCCGTTCCCGGGACGCTGACAGTAGCCCCCGGGCCCAAGGCGTGCTCGGACTTGGCTTCGAGGCGAAGCCAAGGGGCCAGTGTGGAGCGCCGCGGGTCCCAATAGCCTACGATCTCGGTTGACGCGTGGCGATTAATGGGACGTGGGTGTCTCCCTTCCCCACGCTGCCTTGGCAACTGCCCGACTTGACGAGTCCCTATTGCATGCAGAAAAGGGTCATTATTACCTAAGATCGTGGAGCCCCCATCACCCATCTCTTCCTTCGCTTATCCTGCGTATTCTCCCTTGCTTCACTACTAGCAGCGACACCTATGGTGCCAATGAAGAGGTTCTCGGCCCCAGAAAAGGGCAAGGCCCGCCAGGAGGGGCCCGGCTCGCCGCCACCCAAGAAGGGGCGTGGTCGCCCGCGTAAGTACGCCGCGACCCCCACCATGGCCCCTCACGGCCGCGGCGGCGCCTCCTCGCGCAGTGGGAGTCACCCAGGTCGTGGCAGTCCCGTCGATGAAGTGAGGCGCGCCATGGTTGCGCGGCTTCCTCGGTCGCGCTTCCAATCGGCGGAGGTGCTGCTGGAGTTCATCATGTGGTCGGAGAACCCGGCCGGCACTTGGCTTCAGCTCCCGCGGTTCTTTGTCGGCGAACTACCAGCCGCAGGTCCAAGCGGTCTCTGGCTACAGTTGGACGGCTACTGTGGCAAGGCTTCATGGGTTGCGGTGGAAGTCTCTGTCGCAGGGAACGCAGCCCCAGCCCGTGGCTGGCAGATGTTTGCCCGCTCGCGCGGCCTGGGCAGGCGGTGTACCCTCCACTTCATGTACGATGGTGACGTGACCCTCTGCATGCGAGTATTCGGGAAAGATGGTCGCCGCGTCGGATGCTGCCCCAAGGACAACGACGGCGACGAGGTGCTCGGCCTTGGTGACGGTCGTGACGAGGATGAAGGTGGCCTCGTCCTCTGCATTGGCTGTGGCTCGTCCAGTTACCGCGGCTCCTCCTCCGGCGACAGCTCCAGGAGCAGTGGCTATGACCAGCCGCCGCACCCGCTTCGAAGGCGATAGCGGATCATCTCATCACCGCGCCCCTAGTGAAGCGCGAGGAGGGGTCTGGTTGAGTCCAGGGGGCGCCGAGGGCCTACCCTCACGAACCGCCGTGGGGGTGCACGCCACTTTTGTTTTGTTCTTTCCTTCTTGCATTTAATAAGAAACAAGTATGGGGCCCTACAGGGGCGTGCAACGAACCATGATTTCCAAGTCGCTATGTTATGTTTATCGTTCCTATGTCATGTTGCAGTATCAGCGTTTTATGTAGGCGTGTAGAGATAACTTAGCTTGACGTGTCTGAAGTAGTTTCCGCCTCGTGAGGCGCACCTCTCCTAGTAGCTGGTGAGATCTCCTTGCCGTTGGCTTGGGAGGCATTGAGGAACTGCAAAAATTTGTTAAGAACCTCTTGTTCATCCAAACCCATGTCGTAGGCGCGGCCGACCATGACCCAGAGCTCCGCATCGCGGTACCCGAGGGGCACGGATTAAGGGAGGAGCGCCATCTTGTGAGCTCGAGCAAGGATGCCTCGCAAAGAACAGGAAAAGCGCTCACGAGTGCACCCGTCCAGCCCCCTCGTGAGGCAGGTGAGGGAGAGTACGGGCGAAAACAAAGAACCGAGTGAAGAACAGAGGAAAAGGCGATCGAACCAAGATGACAAGAAAAACTAGAATGCGAACTTTCATTAAGAAAAAAGGGCAAGCCAACTACGAAACGCAAATGAAAAGCCGCGTCCAACACCTAGTCTAGTCTTCTCACCAGCGTGGAGCTAAGTGCTGCCACTAGGACATGGGAGGGAGCCCCCGAGGCCCGAGGGCCGCACTCCTGAGATGTAGAGCCCCACTCATTATTATGTGAGAGTGTCACGAGTGGAGACCTTCACAAGCATGGGTCCTTGCTTCATAGGCGCTGGGCCTTGCTTCATGGGTAGAACTTCCGGAGGTGCTGGATGTTCCAGGCATTCTGGATGGGGATCCCGTCCTGCATCTCCAGGCGCGCGGCGTCAGGCCTGGAGACATGGGCAATCCTAAACGGGCCCTCCCACATGGGCGAGAGCTTGTGCAGCCCTTCCCTAGAGAGCACCCGCCTCAGGACGAGATCACCTACCTCGAGCATCCTGGAGCAGACGCTACGACAATGGTACCGTCATAGCGCCTGCTGGCACCTTGCCGCTCGGAGCAAGGCTTCACGGAGGCGTTCCTCCCCTAGCACACGGTCCATCCCCCGCATGGCGTCCTGCTGCATCTCATCAAACGCCAGGACCCGCGTGGAGCGATGCTTGACCTTGTGAGGGAGAACCGCTTCTGCTCCATAGGCGAGGAAGTATGGGGTCTCTCCTGTTGGCTTGGTGGCGATGGTGCGGATGGACCATAGCACAGACTAGATCTCTTCATGCCATCCCTTGCTGCAGGCCTCAAGCTTCTTCTTGAAGGTCCTGGTCATGAGGCCTCTCAGGACCTCCGAGTTGGTGCGTTCGGCTTGACTGTTGCTCCTGGGGTGTGCCACCGAAGCGTAGCAGATCTGCGTTCCAAGGTTAGCAGAATATGTCTTGAAGAGGTTGCTAGTGAACTGCAAGCCATTGTCGGTGATGATGCGATTAGGGACCCAAACCGGCTCACGAGACCCTTGATGAACTTGACCACAGATCCGGCCGGGATGGTGCAGGCGGCTTCTACCTCCGCCCATTTGGTGAACTTGTTGATGGCGACATAAAGGTAGCGGTAGCCCCAAGGCGCTCGAGGGAATGGGCCTAAGATATCCAGCCCCCAGACCATGAACGGCCATGAGAGCGGGATGGTCTGGAGGCCCTGAGCTGGCTGATGGATCTGCTTGGCGTGGAATTGGTAGTCCTCGGAGGACTTCACCAGCTCGGTTGCGTCGGTGAGCACCGTAGGCCAGTAGAACCCGCTGGGAAACGCCTTGCCGACAAGGGTTCGTGACGATGAGTGGTGCCCGCAGTCTTCATTGTGTATGTCGGCTAGCAACTCGCTCACCTGTTTCCTAGAGATGCATCACAAGGAAAAATCATTTGGCCGCTTCCTGTATAACTCACCGTCCTGGATGCAGTATGCCGTAGCCTATCGGGCCACGAGCTCCACGTCCTCCTCTTTCTCTGGTAGCGTCCCTTGCGTCAGGTATTCCTAGAACTCCTTGGTCCAGCACCCGTCCTGGGGCTCGAGCGCCAGGAGTAGGCGCGCCCCCTAGGTCGGGCCGCAGGACGGGGCTCCCGAGGCAGGTAGTTTCGGGAGCTCCTCCCGAGGCGGCGCCTGCCCCGAAAGCAGAGGTGCTGCCAACAGCTTGAAGAGCCGCTCCTCAAAGATGCCAGGCTCTTGGGGTTGTTGCTTGGACGCCCTTTTGGTGATGTCATCGGCCTCCTTGTTGGTGCCACGAGGCACGTGCTACAACTCTAGACCTAGGAAATGCTTTTCCATTTTGCATACCTCCGCGAGGTATGCCTCAATGTGCTTGTCCTTCGGCTCGTATACCTTGTTGGAGAAGTTGACGAGGAGTTGCGACTCGCCCATGATGGTGAGGCGCTTCACCCCCAGGCCCACCGCGGCCTTGAGGCCAGCGATGAGGCCTTCATACTCTGTGATGTTGTTGGAGACCTTCTCGCCTTGCTGGAAGCAGAGCTGCACGACGTAATAGAGCTTGTCATGAGTTGGCGAGATGAGCACTGCTCTAGGTCCTGTGCCCTGGTGTGTGAACGCGCCATCGAAATACATGACCCAGCCATCTAGTGCTTCACTTCCCAGCGAGAGAGATCGGTCCTCGCCTGCTTCAAACCCCGAGGCATCAGTCCATTCTGCCACGAAGTCAATGAGCGCGCCCCCCTTGATGACCCTAGTTGTATTGAACTCCAGCTGGAATGCTTGCAACTCGATGTTCCATCCAGCGACTCTTCCAGCAGCGTTGGGGCTCCTGAGTACCCTCTCCAACGGGTAGGCCGAGACGACCTTGATTGGGTGACCTTGGAAGTAGTGCCACAGTTTACGTGAGGCCACCAAAAGTGCGAGCAAGAGCTTCTGAGGCATGGGGTACAGTGCCCTTGCATCCGCAGTCCTGTGCTGACGAAATACACTGGGTGCTCGACGAGGGCGGGAACGTCAACGGAGCCTGTGCCTGCGCCTGCCGGAAGTTGGGGCGTCTCCTCAGGTGACGGGACCCCAAGAGCCCGGTCGCCTACTGGGGCCTCTGCTGGCCCACGAACGCTGCCTTGCTGGGCCTGGTCACTCGTTGACGTTGCTGCAGCCTTTGTGGTGCCCTCTAGGTCCTGTATCGCCTCCGCTGGGGGCACGGCACGGCACAACGGTCCCTTGGCCTGGCGCTCTTCCTGAACCGCCAGTAGAGTTGCACTAGCGGAGTAGGGAGTGGCAGCAAGGTAAAGCTCCAGGGGCTCGAGAGGGCGAGGCGCCACCATCATCGGAGGGCTGGTCAGGTATCTTTTTAAGTCTTGAAACGCTTGGTCAGCCTCCGGGGTCCACTCAAATGGGCCCTTCTTCTTCATCAGCTTGAAGAATGGTAGGGCGCGCTCTCCCAGCTTGGAGATAAAGTGCCCTAGCGAGGTCACGCAGCCTGCAGCCTTTTGCATCTCCTTGAGAGTTTGTGGTGGGCTCATGTCTTCTATCGCCTTGACCTTCTCCGAGTTAGCCTCAATCCCCCTGTGGGATACGAGGAAGCCCAGTAGCTTGCCAGAGGGGACACCGAACACGCACTTCTATGGGTTGAGCCACAGACTACCTGGCGCAGGCTTGCGAAGGTCTCCTCCAGGTCTTGAATCAAAGTTCTTGCCTCCCGAGACTTTACCACAATGTCATCGACGTAGGCCTCTACGTTCCTCCTAAGCTGCTGGCCCAGGGCAATGTGCATCAGCCGTTGGAAGGTCGCGCCTGCGTTGCGCAGCCCGAATGGCATGCAAGTGTAGCAGTACACCCCACACGGGGTCAGGAAGGTCGTCTTCTCTACATCCTCCACTGCCATCTTGATCTGGTGATAGCCTAAAAATGTGTCCAGGAAGCACAGCATGTCGCATTCGGCGGTGGAGTCGACGATCTGGTCGATGCGCGGGAGCGGGAACAGGTCTTGGGGACATGCCTTGTTAAGGTTGGTGAAGTCAACACACATCCGCTCATTCCCGCCTTTCTTTGGTACGACGACGGGGTTTGCTAGCCACTCGGGTACCAAACCTCACGAATGACACCCGTTGCCTCCAGCTTGTGGGTTTCCTGGACGATGAAGGACTCCTTCTCTATGGACTATCGCCGTGCCTTCTGCTTCACAGGGCGCACATTGGGGCACACCCTCAAGTGATGCTCGATCACCCCTCTTGGGACTCCTACTAGCTGCTTGGGTTCCCAGGCGAATACGTCCTTGTTCGCACGCAGGAACCTCACCAATGCCTCCTCTTGATCTGGGTCGAGGTTGGCGCCTATGGTGAAGGTGGCTCCTGAGGACCCATCTTCCTCAACTAGCACATTCTTGGTTTCGGCCCGATCTTGAGTGAACAACTGCTTCTTCTTTGCTGGCGCGGCCTCCTTAACCCCTGGGGTGGCCTTGCTGGCCGGTCACGCTGACGCAGTGGTTTTGAGGGCACACTTGAGCACCGCCAGAGCCTCCTTGGTATCTCCAACTACAGTGAGGATGTCCTTGCTCCCGGACATCTTCATGAGGTTGTAGGCCGGATGGGTCGCCACCATAAACTGAGCCAGAGCCGGGTATCCGAGGATGGCGTTGTATGGGAGGCCGATGCGGGCGATGTCAAAGTCGATCAGCTCGGGGCAGTAGTTGTTGCGGTGGCCGAAGGTCACGGGAAGGTGGATCTGTCCCAATGGGCTGGTGGAGCCGCTGCCGACCCCGGAGAAGGGCTTGCTAGGGCGGAGCCATTGGAGTGGTACGTGAAGAAGGCTAAAAGCCTCCACAGAGAGCACGTTGAGACCGGGGCCGTCGTCGATGAGGGTCTTGGTGACGGCTACGATGCAGATGGTGGGCATGCAAAGCATTGGGAGAATGCCCGAGCTGACGATGGTGATGGGGAGCTCCCCGGAGTCGAAGGTGAGGTCGGCCTTGGGCACCGCCCAACCGGGGGAGCTCCTTGCCGCACGGAGGTGGCACCAATCTGGCGAAAGAACGACTTGGTGTGACGGTCCGAGGGCGTTGCTTGCGAGCCGCCGAGGAGGGCTGCTACGGTGAGAGGCGCCTGTGCCACAAAGCACGTGATGAAGAGACAGCGCAGCTCCTCCTAGGAGGCCACCGAAGATCCTGGCAGGCTGAGCAGCCAGGCGCATGGCACACCGGCCAGGGCCAGGGGGAACCAGTTGGCCATGACCTGGTCGTTGCCTCCGGCTTCGAGGACGGCCTTCTCATACACCTGCAGGAAGGCTGCCGGATCTGCCACGCCATCGTAGCGGGGCGGCATCTCTGGCTTGAACTTGCATGGCCACCGCACCTGCCGCAAGGTGTGGGTGAAGGCCCGGACACCTACGGCGCATCCGCAGGCGCCCGCCAGTCTAGATAGAGGGACGGCGTTTGCTATGGAGCTGGATGAAGCAAGCGGAGATCTCTCCCCCCTTGAGGGACGGCGCGCCAAATGTCAGTTTTGGGTTCCGGAAAAACCCTTGAGGTTCGAACTCTGGGGTGCGCACGAAGATCTCTCCCCCTAGCTCACGCTCTCACCATGATCTAAGAGCTAAACACGTCGAACTTGCAGAACAAAGGACACAGGGTTTATACTGGTTTGGTCCACCATCGTGGTGTAATACTCTACTCCGGTGTGGTGTGGTGGATTGCCTCCTGGGCTGAGGATGAACAAGTACCAGGGATGAACAGCCTCCTGAGGAGAGGTGTTCTTGAGCTTGATGAGCTTGTGTGGTGGCCTTGGTGGAATGGGTCTCGTTTCAGATGAGATCCTCCCCAACTATGGTGGTGGCTAGTCCTATTTCTAGAGGCCCTAGTCCTTTTCCCAAATGTAGGCAGGAAGCGATCCAACAACGGCCAAATTTGAAGGGAGACAACTAGTACAAGCTATCTTGACAAAAGGTGGTCTTCGCCTACCAAAGGCTCTGGTGGTGACACCGTCCTGGGCTCCATGGTGACCTCCGTCCTGCCTTCCTGCTGGTCTTGGTCTTGTTGCACCGATATGGAAACCTTTGCCTGATGCCTCGGAACTTCATGCCTGCGCCTGTCCCTTTAGCACCAAAGAGGAAACGAGGACACTGCGTGCGCTGGCGCCCGCCTGGTGCCCCCCTGGCCTTGGTCATCATGGCTTGCATCACAGGGACCTCGCGAGGTGCCCCCCCGCCTTGATCTCTACGCCCCTCATGAGCCATCCTGGTGAGGCCGCCCCCGAGGAGGTCTTGCATCGTCCGCCTCGCAAGGCTTAGATCCTCGTGAGGTTCTTGAGTGTTAGCTGATGAAGATGGGTCGTATAGGGCCGCTGGTGGAGCCACGCCGTGGGCCACAGGCAGGCAAGTCTGGGGAACCCCGTTCCCAGGTCACCGACAAGTGCTTCCTTATTAGCTCAAAATAATTATTCCACCACCTGACAGCAGGGACCCACCGGACGGGCCACCGTATTTTGAGAAAAAAACGTTTCCCCCTAACTGCTGGGACCCACCAGCTACATCTTCACACAAATGGAAGTGCGTCCATATTATGGGCAAAAAAATGATTCACCCTTCTGACTGTTGGGACCCACCAGCTACATCTTCACACGCAAGGATGTGCCTGACAGTCGGGACCCACCTGGTCGAAGCGTACGTAGAGTTGTCATTCTGGTCGCGAACGTGTACGTACATACGATCGGTCTGTCTACAGGCTGCAGCGATGAACCGTGGCCGTGTAAGGAAGGACACATGTCGTAGTAGAGGTGCGCACATGTCATAGTAGAGGCGCACACGTAGCATGTATGCGTACGTACAACGGCCAGGGTGCAAGAAAGTAAATACGGCCACGTACGTACATACGGGCGGGGTCTCAAACGCCTACTCGCACATATATATACGGACAGCTAGGGCTTGTGTACATGGAGAGGCAACGGGCGGCAGTAATGGCGTCCTGTTCATCGGGCAGCGAACCGGCTGGGTCGGAACAGAGAAACAACATCATGTTCATCGGGAGGCAACCGAATGGGTCGGAATACGCCGTGTTCATCAGGAGCCAACCAGCTTGGACGGAACAACCAATGGGAAAGAGGCATGGCGTACCGCAGAACGGAGGAAACGGCCTTGTGTTCGACCGGCCATGGTCGAAACGGGATCCTGTTCATCGGGAGGGGTCTGGCATACCGTAAAATGGAGGAAACGGATCTCCTACGGTCGAAACGGGGTCCCGTTGATTGGGAGGGGTGTGGTGTACCGCAAAACAGAGGAAACGACTTGTGTTGGAGCGCTATGGTCGCAACGGGGGTCCTGTACATCGGGAGGGGTGTGGCGTACCGCAAAACGGGACTCCATGGCATACTGTTCATCTCCACCGTCGACTGCCTCCACGGGCCACTATTCATCTACTTTCGACCTCCTCCAGCCTCCACCTGCGACTGTTCATCCACGGGCTCCTATTCATCTAGCCTCCACTGCGCGCTCCTCCACCGGCTACTGTTCAACCAGCCCTCTCCACGGGGTCCTGTTCAACTACCCCTCCACGGGCTACTATTCATCCATCCCTCCACTGGCTACTGTTCAACCAACCCTCCACGGGGTCCTGTTCATCCAGCCCTCCACAAGGTCCTGTTCATCCAACCCCAACCGCCTCGATCGGGGTCCTGTTCATCTAGCGGCAACGGCCTCTACTACCACGCGGTCCTGTTCATCCAACCCCCCCCCCCAACGGGAACTGTTCATCCATAGGCAGCATCGATCGACTTCAATTAGCAGCAGTAGCAAAGGAGTCACTCGGGTTCAGTTAACGGCAAGGGATCGATCGGTCGCTCGGGTTCAGTAACGTGTAGCCTACAGTGCAATCGCTTAGGTTTAGTTAGAGCCCAACGCCTCGCTCGGGTTCAGTTAGAGCCCAACGACTCGCACACACACGCATATGTACGAGAGAAACGCGCATGTCTTGGCCCCCGACCACCCACCCTAACCAGGAATTCCCCACATATTTTCCTCGCCCTCGCTTCTACCACGGTTTTTTCCGTCATGGACGGCCCAAAGAATGTCATGCAGCCGCGTCTCGGACCCGCCAAGGACGAAAAGCCCATTTTCTATCATGATTTTTTGTCAAGGAAGTAGGACCCCACCACATCTATGATGATACCGGGTTTTGTCACAATTATCATCATAGAAGTGTCATAAGCATGACAGAAAAAAATTCGTTCGACCCAAAATGTCACGGATGTGTCCTTTTTTTGTAGTTTAGGCACCCTCGGTGTAGTAGGAGTCATTGTCGATGGTGGCGTTTGTCTCCTGGGCTCCAACATCTTATCGCAACAACCGGGTATAGGGGAAAAGGGGGAAGCAAAGCAACCGTGAGTACTCATCCAAAGTACTCGCAAGACTCACAGTAGATCTATACTACATATGCGTCGGTATCAATGAAAGGGGTAGTATCTGTAGACTAGGCAGGAGAATGCTAGAATAAGAGGGGGAGAAGCTAGTCCTATCAAAGATTACGCTTCTGGTAGCCTCCATCTTGAAGCATATAGAAGAGGGTAGCTGGTAAGTTAACTAAGTAAAAATGTATAGCATAATCCTACCCGTCGATCCTCGCCTTCTCACCCCTGTGGGAAAGTAATCACCAAGTTATCTCTAGAACTTATGTGGGTGTGTTTTATTAAGTATCCAGTTCTAGTTGTCATGAGGTCGGAATACAACTGCAAGCATCCTGTTACTGTGGACACGACTATTCGAATAGATCAATCTTCCCTGCAGGGGTGCACCACATTACCCAACATGCTCGATCCCTTTGGCCGGGCACACTTTCCTGGGTCATGTCCAGCCTCAGAAGATCAACACATCACAGCCCTACCTAGGCCTAACATAGAGGTCAGCATGCTAGTCTAAGTCCTAAGCGCGCAGGGGTCTTGGGCCCATCGCCCATTGCACTCTTGCATGTTGCGTGGGCGACCGGAAGCAGACCTAGCCCCCTTATACAAGTGCAGGTGTTCCAATCCAATCCGGTGCACGCCGCTCAGTCGCTGACGTCTGAAGAGCTTCGGCTGATACTACAATGTTGGCTAACCATATCTTGTTCCATGTGGTTGTTAGCGCGTATAGGTCAATGACCAACTCAGATCAAATATCCAAACTCGTTAAGCATGTTAATTGATGTAACCGCGGACGCCGGCCAGGGACCAGGCCCACCTCTCACATGGGTGGTCACTGTTGGGGAACGTAGCATAAATTCAAAATTTTCCTACGTGTCACCAAGATCTATCTATGGAGTCATCTAGCAACGAGGGAGGAGTGGATCTACATACCCTTGTAGATCGCGCGCGGAAGCGTTCAAGAGAACGGGGTTGATGGAGTCGTACTCATCGTGATCCAAATCACCGATGATCCTAGCGCCGAACGGACGGCACCTCCGCGTTCAACACGTATGGAGCAGCGACGTCTCCTCCTTCTTGATCCAGCAAGGGGGGAGGAGAGGTTGATGGAGATCCAGCAGCACGACGATGTGGTGGTGGAAGTAGCGGGATTCCAACAGGGCTTCGCCAAGCGCTGTGGGAGGAGGGAGATGTGTCATGGGAGGGAGAGGGAGGCGCCAGGGCTTAGGTGTTGCTGCCCTCCCTTTTCCCCACTATATATAGGGCCAAGAGAGAGGGGGGGCGCAGCCTTTGGCCCTTCCTCCAAGGAAGGGTGCGGCCAGGGAGGAGTCCCTCCTCCCCAAGGCACCTCGGAGGTGCCTTCCCCCTTTAGGACTCTTCCTTTCCCTCTTCTCTTGGCGCATGGGCCTCTTGGGGCTGGCGCCCTTGGCCCATATAGGCCAAGGCGCACCCCCTACAGCCCATGTGGCCCCCCAGGGCAGGTGGCCCCACCCCGTGGACCCCCGGGACCCTTCCGGTGGTCCCGGTACAATACCGGTGACCCCGAAACTTGTCCCGATGGCCGAAATAGCACTTCCTATATATAATTCTTTACCTCCGGACCATTCCAGAACTCCTCGTGGCGTCCGGGATCTCATCCGAGACTCCGAACAACATTCGGGTTACCGCATACTAATATCTCTATAACCCTAGCATCACCGAACCTTAAGTGTGTAGACCCTACGGGTTCGGGAGACATGCAGACATGACCGAGATGACTCTCCGGTCAATAACCAACAACGGGATCTGGATACCCATGTTGGCTCCCACATGTTCCACGATGATCTCATCGGATGAACCACGATGTCAAGGACTTAATCAATCCCGTATACAATTCCCTTTGTCTAGCGGTACGATACTTGACCGAGATTCGATCGTCGGTATCCCGATACCTTGTTCAATATCGTTACCGGCAAGTCTCTTTACTCGTTACGTAACACATCATCCCGTGATCAACTCCTTGGTCACATTGTGCACATTATGATGATGTCCTACCAAGTGGGCCTAGAGATACCTCTCCGTTTACACGGAGTGACAAATCCCAGTCTTGATTCGTGCCAACCCAACAGACACTTTCGGAGATACCCGTAGTGCACCTTTATAGTCACCCAGTTACGTTGTGACGTTTGGCACACCCAAAGTATTCCTACGGTATCCGGGAGTTGCACAATCTCATGGTCTAAGGAAATGATACTTGACATTAGAAAAGCTTTAGCATACGAACTACATGATCTTGTGCTAGGCTTAGGATTGGGTCTTGTCCATCACATCATTCTCCTAATGATGTGATCCCGTTATCAACGACATCCAATGTCCATGGCCAGGAAACCGTAACCATCTATTGATCAACGAGCTAGTCAACTAGAGGCTTACTAGGGACATGGTGTTGTCTATGTATCCACACATGTATCTGAGTTTCCTATCAATACAATTCTAGCATGGATAATAAACGATTATCATGAACAAGGAAATATAATAATAACTAATTTATTATTGCCTCTAGGGCATATTTCCAACAGTCTCCCACTTGCACTAGAGTCAATAATCCAGTTCACATCGCTATGTGACTAACACTCAAGGTCACATCCCCATGTGACTAACACCTAAAAAGTTTACTAGAGTGAATAATCTAGTTCACATTACCATGTGATTAACACTCGATGAGTTCTGGGTTTGATCATGTTATGCTTGTGAGAGATGTTATAGTCAACGGGTCTGAATCTTTCAGATCCGTATGTACTTCACAAATTTCTTATGTCATCTTGTAGATGTAACTATTACGCTACATTTGGAGCTATTCCAAATAACTGTTCTACTATACGAATCCAGTTTACTACTCAGAATAATCTGGATCAGTGTCAAAGTTTGCATCGGCGTAACCCTTTACGACGAACTCTTTTACCACCTCCATAATCGAGAAAATTCCTTAGTCCACTAGTTACTAAGGATAACTTTGACCGCTGTCCTGTGATCCATTCTTAGATCACTCTTGTACCCCTTGACTGACTCATGGCAAGGCACATTTCAGGTGCGGTACACAGCATAGCATACTGTAGAGCCTATGTCTTAAGCATAGGGGATGACCTTCGTCCTTTCTCTCTATTCTGCCGTGGTCGAGCTTTAAGTCTTAACTTCATACCTTACAACTCAGGCAAGAACTCCTTCTTTGACTGATCCATCTTGAACACCTTCAAGATCATGTCAAGGTATGTGCTCATTTGAAAGTACCATTAAGCGTTTTGATCTATCCTTATAGATCTTGATGCTCAATGTTCAAGTAGCTTAATCCAGGCTTTCCATTGAAAAACACTTTCCAAATAACCCTATATGCTTTCCAGAAATTCTACATCATTTCTGATCCACAATATGTCAACAACATATACTCATCAGAAATTCTGTAGTGCTCCCACTCACTTCTTTGGAAATACAAGTTTCTCATAAACTTTGTATACACCCAAAATCTGTGATCATCTCATCAAAGCATACATTCCAACTCCGAGATGCTTACTCCAGTCCTTAGAAGGATTGCTGGAGCTTTGCATACTTATTAGCATCTTTCAGGATTGACAAAACCTTCCGGTTTGTATCACATACAACCTTTCCTCAAAAAAACGTCGAGGAAACAATGTTTTGACACCCTATCTGCAAGATTTCATAAATAATGTAGTAATCGCTAATATAATTCCAACAGACTCTTAGCATCGCTACGAGTGAGAAAGTCTCATCGTAGTCAACTCCTTGAACTTGTCGAAAAACATCTTAATGACAAGTCGAGCTTTCTTAATGGTGACATTTACCATCATTGTCCGTCTTCCTTTTAAAATCCATCTGTACTCAACTGTACTCAACAGCCCCACGACCATCGAGCTATTCTGTCAAAGTCTACACTTTGTTTCCATACATGGATCCTCTCTCGGATTTTATGGCCTCGAGCCATTTTGGAATCCAGGCCCACCATCGCTTCTCCATAGCTCGTAGGTTCATTGTTGTCTAGCAACATGACTTCCAAGACAGGATTACATACCACTCTGAAGTAGTACGCATCCTTGTCATCCCACGAGGTTTGGTAGTGACTTGATCTGAAGTTTCATGATCACTATCATAAGCTTCCACTTCAATTGGTGTAGGTGCCACAGGAACAACTTCCTGTGCCCTGCCACACACTAGTTGAAGAGACGGTTCAACAACCTCATCAAGTCTCCACCATCCTCCCACTCAATTCTTTCGAGAGAAACTTTTCCTTGAGAAAGGACCCGATTCTAGAAACAATCCCTTATTGCTTTCGGATCTGAGACAGGAGGTATACCCAATTGTTTTGGGTGTCCTATGAAGATGCATTTATCCGCTTTGTGTTCGAGCTTATCAGCCTGAAACTTTTTCACATAAGCGTCGCAGCCCCAAACTTTTAAGAAATGACAGCTTAGGTTTCTCTAAACCATAGTTCATACGGTGTCATCTCATCGGAATTATGTGGTGCCCCTTTTAAAGTGAATGTGGTTGTCTCTAATGCCTAACCCAGAAACTATTCTGGTAATTCGATAAGAGACATCATGGCATGCATCATTGTAACGCCCCAGATATAATTTCCCTATTTGTACTCCAACTCTTGCCGTTTCCGGTGTCAAGTTATATTTATTTCTCGGGTTCGGGTCTTTGTCTCCGTGTGTTGTTTTCGTTTTCATGCATCTCTTACCATGTCTTCTCGTGCATTGCATTTGCATACATGTTCATCTCATGCATTCGAGCTTTTTCCCCGTTGTCCGTTTTGCATTCCGGCGCTTCGTTCTCCTCCGGTGGTCATTTCTAGTCTTCTTTCGTGTGTGGGGTTTAAACATTTCCGGATTGGACCAAGACTTGCCAAGCGGCCTTGGTTTACTACCGATAGACCGCCTGTCAAGTTTCGGGTCATCTGGACTTCGTTTGATACTCCAACGGTTAACCGAGGGACCGGAAAGGCCTCGTGTGTGTTGCAGCCCAACACCCCCCAAATTTGGCCCAAAACCCACCAAACTCTGCTCCATGTCCTAGAGCGTTCGATCACGATCGTGTGGGCGAAAACCGCACCTCATTTGGACTCTCCTAGCTCCACTTATGCCTATTAATACCCCCTCCATTCGGATCTCTTCTTCCCCCGTCCGAAACCCTAGTTTTTAAAAAAAAAAACAGATCCTCGTCCTCCACCGCGCCGACGGACGTGTCCGCCCCGGCCGGACAACGTCCGCCGCCGCCCGCCTCAGCCAGCCGGGTCGCGCCACGTGGCACGGACCACTTCGCCGCG
>NC_057803.1:519655095-519658471 GCF_018294505.1 Triticum aestivum | reverse complement strand
GCCACCTCAACGCGGTCCGGCCGCCCTGCCGCGCCGCTCCACGCCGCCGCTCGTCGCCCGTCGCCGGCCCGGCGACCGCTCCTCCCCGCCGGCCTCGTTGCTCTTCTCCGGTGAAGGTTCCCGACGAACCTCGATCCACGTGCAGATCCGATCCGGATCGGGATCAGATCCACCCGCGCGTCCAACCAAACGCCACCCCCAGATCTGCACCGCTCTGTCCCGGATCCCTCCGTCCCGCGTTGACTTTCGCGGAGGTATATTTTCACTAAGTCCCGGAAATTTTGATCCAAGTTGCTCTGTTCGAGGTCCCGTAACTTTGCAACCTTAGCTCCGTTTTGGGCATATGATATATCAAAATCTTCGCCTCGAGATGTACATCATTCGGTTCCATTGCATCATTTGAATTTGAGGTCATCTTGATGCCCAAAATTCTGTTAGAAGTAGGCTTCGTGAGTTAAATTGCAGATCCGTTAGTTCATCATGCACTTTTGTCATTTTTGCCATGTTTAATTCGTGCATGATATGCCTGTGCCCCTTTGGGATGAATTGTTAAGCATTTTGTCTTCTTTCCAGAGGTGCCACCCATGCATTTTTTAGGATGTGTGTGTTGTCTTGTGCAAGCTTGCGAAGAGAGGTACCTGAGATTGCTGATTTCAGAGACTTAGTGATTTTCACTAAGTCTGGGATATTTTAGTTCGTGATGCTATATGTCCAGCTTGTTTCCTAGTGATCCGTGCCTCTTTTGAGGATGATCAGTAAGGGAGTTTTGATAATTATGTTATGCTCTATCCATCCATGTCTTTGTTTGCATATGTGGAGTGCTCTAGGTTGACTCAATCGAGCTCAACTTTTGCTTCGTTGTTAATCTGGGCAGATCGTCAACTTGTTTGCGATTTTGCCGATGCTACCGTTAGTGTTCCATGCATGCTATGCCTTCGTTCTTGCCATGTGTAGCTAGCACTTTGTGCCTTCTTGCAGGTTATATGCTTTCCTTGCCATGACTTGCACGGTAGTGAGTGCATCGAGCTCGTTGACATGCCTCCGTGAGTTATATTTCAGCGTGTCTCAGTTTTCACTAAGTCTGAAAACTGATTGTGTTCGAGCTATGTTCGTGAGCTCGGTAGAGTATTTTTGTGAACCCTTTTGGCCCCAGGTCACTTTGGGTGTTTTATTAAGCTTGTTGAGTAGCTCCATGCCATGTTCTTACTTGTCATGTTCAGGTTTTCTATCATGTTGTTTTGCTGCTCCGAAGAGAGCATCGTGATCTGAAATTTCAGACTAGTGTTAATTTCACTAAGTCTGAAATCTGTTTTGCATTTGCGTTTTAGCCATGCTTGTTTGAACCTCTTAATGGATGAATTTGCCTATGGATCAGTGCTAGTGTTTTGTCAACCATCTTGTGTACATCACTGCCATATATTTTGTTTTCATATTTGGTGGCTGTAGCATGTTCATTTCGTTGCATTTAGATGCCTACTTGCTGTAAATCGCAGACCGGTGTCATATCTTAAAACGCTCGCCATTTCCAAACCGTAGCTCCGATTCCAATGATCTTTATATCGTTTTCAAGCGATTTCATCCCCTCTATCCAGTGGCACACTTGGTTTTCCAAGTTGATGCCAGGTTCATGCATTTCCTGTCATATCTTGCATTTTGCATCCCGCATCGCATCCCGCATAGTATATCGTCGTTTCATCATATCGCTTGGTCTTGCCCGTGGTTGATTGTACCCTTGTTGCTTGTTTTTCTTGTTGGGTAGAGCCGGGAGACGAGTTCGCTACCGAGGAGCCCGTTGAGTTTGCTTGCGAGGATCCAGTCAACTCTGACAACTGTGTAGGCAAGATGATCATACCCTCGAAATCACTACTATCTTTGCTATGCTAGTTTGCTCGCTCTTTTGCTTTGCCACTGCTACGATGCCTACCTTTTGCTTGTTAGCCTGCCAATTGCCATGTTGATCCCCTAACCCACCATTGTCCTAGCAAACCGTTGATTGGCTATGTTACCGCTTTGCTCAGCCCTTCTTATAGCGTTGTTAGTTGCAGGTGGAAGATTGGAGCCGTTCCTTGTTGGAACTTTTATTTACTTGTTGGGATATCACAATATATCTTACTTAATTAATGCATCTATATACTTGGTAAAGGGTGGAAGGCTCAGCCTTATGCCTGGTGTTTTGTTCCACTCTTGCCGCCCTAGTTTCCGTCATATCGGTGTTATGTTCCCGGATTTTGCGTTCCTTACACGGTTGGGCTATTATGGGAACCCCTTGACAGTTCGTCTTAAGTAAAGCTCTTCCAGCAATGCCCAACATTGGTTTTACCATTTGCCACCTAGCCTTTTCTTTCCCTTGGGTTCTGCAGACTCAAGGGTCATCATTATTTTACCCCCCGGGCCAGTGCTCCTCTGAGTGTTGGTCCACCTGTCAGCTACCGGTGGCTACCAGGGGCAACTCTGGGCTGGCCTACCCGTACCTAGGACAATCTGAGTGTGCCCTGAGAAAGAGATATGTGCAGCTCCTATCGGGATTTGTCGGCACATTCAGGCGGTGTTGCTGGTTTAGTTTTACCCTGTCGAAATGTCTTGTTGTACCGGGATACCGAGTCTGATCGGAATGTCTCGGGTGGAGGTCTATTCCTTCGTTGACCGTGAGAGCTTGTCATGGGCTAAGTTGGGACTCCCCTGCAGGGATTGAACTTTCGAAAGCCGTGCCCGCGGTTATGGGCAGATGGGAATTTGTTAACGTCCGGTTGTAGAAAACCCGAAGTTGACCTTATTTAAAATACATCAACCGCGTGTGTAACCGTGATGGTCTCTTCTCGGCGGAGTCCGGGAAGTGAACACGGTGTTGGAGTTATGCTTGACGTAGGTTGCTATAGGATCACTTCTTGATCATATTTATATCGACCGTGCTTTTCCCTCTCTTCTCGCTCTCTTTTGCGATTGTAGCCATCACATATGCTAGTCGCTTGCTACAGCTCCACATATATTTGCCTTATCCATTCCTATGAGCTTAAATAGTTTTGATCGCGAGGGTGCGAGATTGCTGAGTCCCTGTGGCTCACAGATACTATAACTCCAGATGCAGGTCCAGGTGATTTCGCTCCAGGTGACGAGTACGAGCTAAAGTGGGAGTTCGACGAGGACTCTCAGCGTTATTATGTTTCCTTTCCCGATGATCAGTAGTGGTGCCTGGTTGGGGTTATCGATTCAGGACCTTGTCGCATGTTGGGTTCTTTTCTAATTTTGGCGCCGTAGTCGGGCCATGAGTGTTTGTTTGATGGATGTTATTTATGCACTCTGATGTGACGTGGCGAGTGTAAGCCAACTATGTTATCTCCCCCTTTTATTATATATTACATGGGATGTTGTAATGATT
>NC_057803.1:519653134-519654662 GCF_018294505.1 Triticum aestivum | reverse complement strand
TTTTAGGATCACGCGAGTATCTTGGTTTTGTTCTGATGGTTTTGTGACGAGAACATTGTTCTTGGTGCCTCCTGTCTTTAGGGGTTGTGGCAGTGTCCCGGGGAGTTGAGCTCCGAGGTGTTGTCGTCACAATTTCATCGTTGCAATTCTGGTATACTTGAGATATGTTCGCCGACATCGAAAATCTCTTTTATGCAGTTCGTTGGTGAGATAACCTCGACGCCACCCAGTACTGGGGCGGGAGTTCGGGAGTATCGCCATAACTTGTATAACGGATGCTTTTCGAAGGTTGAGGTAGATGGTTTCCGAAGTTTTCCTGGTTATGTGTTGAAGGATGGATACAGCTGGATGTAGGATTTGCTAGTTTGGGTGAGATATTGTGCTTCCCCTGTATCCCCAACACCTGATTGCATAACCAGAAAGTTCGGGAATTTCATAGGTGGGAATTCTAGTAGCTCTAGTTCTTCTTCCACGGATATTGGTTTGAGATTGGGATTTCTTACCGATTATTCGTTCTTGATCCGTACCTTGTTGATTTATTTCTCTACCTTAATTCTTCGTGGCTTCTCAATTTATGGATATGTGACCACTTCAAGAGAAATGCATTCGTTCATTCTGTTCGGATGTGAAGACTATATGTTGCAATTTTCATTCCGTTGGATTCAGCTTCTATATTGTTGTCTATCAGTGTGCTAATGGTGGTCAACCTGTTCAGGATGGCTCCTCCAACGCGCACGACTCCGAATCCTGATCCGCCTCCACCTCCGCCTCCTCCGGAAGCATGGCAAGCTGTGATGGCCGCTACTAATGCAAACACACAGTTGACCATGCAAATTCTCCAAGAGCGCAATCAAGGCAGTCAAGGGAATCAAGGCCATAATCAGCACCACTTTGCTACACTGAACCAGTTCCTTGCTAATAGCCCAAAGACGTTCAGCGGTTGTGTTGAGGCTACCGATACTGACGATTGGCTAGTGGATCTGGGCAAGCATTTTGAATGCAGCAACGTCAGGCCTGAAGATTTCGTCAAGTTCGCTTCTTTCCAGCTCAAAGATCAGGCTGCAGAGTGGTTCCAGCAGTACAAGGATTCTAGAGGTGGACGTGTTATCACTTGGAATGATTTTCGTCAAGATTTCCGCGCTCATCACATCCCTCAAAGTGTGGTTGAGAGTAAGCGTCAGGAATTCCGCAATCTGAAGCAAGGCTCTTTGTCTGTCTATGACTACAACAAGTTGTTCCAGAAGCTCGCCCGTTTTGCCAAGCAGGATGTTCCTGATGAGAAGAGCATGATCTATCAGTTCAGGGGTGGTCTTCGTGAGGAAATTCAGCTCGCTCTTGTCCTCTTTGAGCCGTTGAGATACGATGAGTTCTACAACATGGCACTGAAGCAAGAGGCTGCTCAGATGAGGTGTGATGCTTCCAGGAAGCGTGCCAGAGATGTTACTCCGTCTTCCTCTACTCAAGTGGTCAAGCAGCAGAAGTATTGGCTTCCTCCTCCTCCGTTCCGTCAGCCGTTTCAGCAGAAGAG
>NC_057803.1:519647844-519653124 GCF_018294505.1 Triticum aestivum | reverse complement strand
ATTGTAGCCATCACATATGCTAGTCGCTTGCTACAGCTCCACATATATTTGCCTTATCCATTCCTATGAGCTTAAATAGTTTTGATCGCGAGGGTGCGAGATTGCTGAGTCCCTGTGGCTCACAGATACTATAACTCCAGATGCAGGTCCAGGTGATTTCGCTCCAGGTGACGAGTACGAGCTAAAGTGGGAGTTCGACGAGGACTCTCAGCGTTATTATGTTTCCTTTCCCGATGATCAGTAGTGGTGCCTGGTTGGGGTTATCGATTCAGGACCTTGTCGCATGTTGGGTTCTTTTCTAATTTTGGCGCCGTAGTCGGGCCATGAGTGTTTGTTTGATGGATGTTATTTATGCACTCTGATGTGACGTGGCGAGTGTAAGCCAACTATGTTATCTCCCCCTTTTATTATATATTACATGGGATGTTGTAATGATTTCCTGACTTGCGACATTGCTTTCAATGCGGTTATGCCTCTAAGTCGTGCCTCGACACGTGGGAGCTATAGCCGCATCGAGGGCGTTACAAGTTGGTAATCAGAGCCATCCCCGACCTTAGGAGCCCCCATTGCTTGATCGTTTTTAGCAGCCGAGTTGTGTCTAGAAAAATGTTTTGAGTCCTTAGGAATTATATATCGGAGAGCTTAGGAATTCTTTTACTTCCCAGTCTCCTCATCGCTCTGGTAAGGCATCCTGACGTAGAGTTTTGACTCTTCTCTTCTCAAATTTCACTAAAAAAAATTTTAGGATCACGCGAGTATCTTGGTTTTGTTCTGATGGTTTTGTGACGAGAACATTGTTCTTGGTGCCTCCTGTCTTTAGGGGTTGTGGCAGTGTCCCGGGGAGTTGAGCTCCGAGGTGTTGTCGTCACAATTTCATCGTTGCAATTCTGGTATACTTGAGATATGTTCGCCGACATCGAAAATCTCTTTTATGCAGTTCGTTGGTGAGATAACCTCGACGCCACCCAGTACTGGGGCGGGAGTTCGGGAGTATCGCCATAACTTGTATAACGGATGCTTTTCGAAGGTTGAGGTAGATGGTTTCCGAAGTTTTCCTGGTTATGTGTTGAAGGATGGATACAGCTGGATGTAGGATTTGCTAGTTTGGGTGAGATATTGTGCTTCCCCTGTATCCCCAACACCTGATTGCATAACCAGAAAGGTTCGGGAGTTTCATAGGTGGGAATTCTAGTAGCTCTAGTTCTTCTTCCACGGATATTGGTTTGAGATTGGGATTTCTTACCGATTATTCGT
Source organism: Triticum aestivum (assembly GCF_018294505.1). Taxonomy (NCBI): domain Eukaryota; kingdom Viridiplantae; phylum Streptophyta; class Magnoliopsida; order Poales; family Poaceae; genus Triticum; species Triticum aestivum. The sequence continues at coordinate 519,651,870 of NC_057803.1, read as the reverse complement.
TCTTGATCCGTACCTTGTTGAATTATTTCTCTTCCTTAATTCTTCGTGGCTTCTCAATTTATGGATATGTGACCATTTGAAGAGGAATGCATTCGTTCATTTTGTTCGGATGTGAAGACTATATGTTGCAATTTTCATTCCGTTGGATTCAGCTTCTATATTGTTGTCTATCTATGTGCTAATGGTGGTCAACCTCTTCAGGATGGCTCCTCCAACGCGCACGACTCCGAATCCTGATCCGCCTCCACCTCCGCCTCCTCCGGAAGCATGGCAAGCTGTGATGGCCGCTACTAATGCAAATACACAGTTGATCATGCAAATCCTCCAAGAGCGCAATCAAGGCAGTCAAGGGAATCAAGGCCACAATCAGCACCACTTTGCTACTCTGAACCAGTTCCTCGCAAATGGCCCAAAGACGTTCAGCGGTTGTGTTGAGGCTACCGATGCTGACGATTGGCTAGTGGATCTGGGCAAGCATTTTGAATGCAGCAATGTCAGGCCTGAAGATTTCGTCAAGTTCGCTTCTTTCCAGCTCAAAGATCAGGCTGCAGAGTGGTTCCAGCAGTACAAGGATTCCAGAGGTGGACGTGTTATCACTTGGGACGATTTCCGTCAAGATTTCCGCGCTCATCACATCCCTCAAAGTGTGGTTGAGAGTAAGCGTCAGGAATTCCGCAATCTGAAGCAAGGCTCTTTGTCTGTCTATGACTACAACAAGTTGTTCCAGAAGCTCGCCCGTTTTGCCAAGCAGGATGTTCCTGATGAGAAGAGCATGATCTATCAGTTCAGGGGTGGTCTTCGTGAGGAAATTCAGCTCGCTCTTGTCCTCTTTGAGCCGTTGAGATACGATGAGTTCTACAACATGGCACTGAAGCAAGAGGCTGCTCAGATGAGGTGTGATGCTTCCAGGAAGCGTGCCAGAGATGTTACTCCGTCTTCCTCTACTCAAGTGGTCAAGCAGCAGAAGTATTGGCTTCCTCCTCCTCCGTTCCGTCAGCCGTTTCAGCAGAAGAGCAAAGGTGGCAGTGGTTTCTCCCACCCACCCAACCCAGGCTTTCAGAACAAGTCTTCGTCTCAAGCGCCAAGATCGAGTGCTCCGTATCACCGTCCGCTTTCAGAGGTCACATGCAACAAGTGCCAACAGAAGGGTCACTATGCCAACAAGTGTACCAACCAGAGGCGTCTTCCTCCTCCTCCTCCTGTCAGATCGGCAAGTACAGCTGTGGTCAAGCATAACCCCAAGTCCGCCAAGGTCAACTTGATGAATGCAGCTCAGGCAGAGGACTCGTCAGATGTGATCATGGGTAACCTTCCTGTTAATGATATTCCTGCAAAAGTTCTTTTTGACACTGGTGCATCGCATTGCTTCATCTCGAGACCGTTTACAAATAGGCATGAATTGGTCTCACAAGTTTTACCTAGTCCTTTAGAAGTTGTCTCTCCCGGTAAGCGCATGCAGGCTAACTCCATCGTTCCGGATGTTTCTATCACTCTGGGTGACTACAAGTTCTTGGCTTCTCCTACGGTTCTTGGCAACTCAGATATCGATCTTATTCTCGGGATGGACTGGCTCTCTAAGCATAAAGCTCAGCTTGATTGTGCAGCTAGGCAGATTCAACTGACTCATTCGTCTGAGGATGTCATTGTCTTTGACGCTCGGGATAATACCATCCGGTTGTTTTCTCTCAATGAGAAGGGTGAATTGGATGCTATTTCGCAGATTCCGGTTGTTTGTGAGTATCAAGACGTCTTTCCAGAAGAGCTCCCAGGAATGCCTCCGCACCGGCCAGTTGAATTCGTTATTGAACTTGAGCCTGGCACGGAACCTGTGTGCAAACGTCCTTACAAGCTCGGACCTGAAGAGTTGAAGGAGCTGAAGAAACAACTCGATGAGCAAGAAAGATTGGGTCTCATTCGGCCTAGTACCTCTCCGTGGGGTTGTGGTGTTCTTTTTGTGAAGAAGAAGGATGGATCGAGTCGACTTTGTGTTGATTACCGTCCAGTAAACAAGAAGACCATCAAGAACAAATACCCACTTCCCAACATCAATGAGCTGTTCGAACAACTCAAGGGTGCTCAAGTATTCTCCAAGCTTGATCTCCGTATGGGTTATCATCAGATTCGTATTCGTGAGCAAGATATTCCCAAGACGGCGTTCAGAACAAGCTTTGGTTCATATGAATACACCGTCATGTCTTTTGGCCTCGCAAACGCTCCTCCGACGTTCTCTCACATGATGAACTTCATCTTCAACCCCTACACCAATGAATTCGTTTTGGTCTATCTCGACGACATTCTGGTTTTCTCGAAGAACAAGGAAGATCATGCTAAGCACTTGCGTTTGGTTCTTGACAAGCTCAGAGAACATCAGTTCTACGCCAAGTTCTCCAAGTGTGAATTTTGGCTCGATGAGGTTCTTTATCTTGGTCATATCATCTCTGCCAAGGGCATTTCCGTGAATCCTGAGAAGGTGTCTGCAATTGTGAATTGGGAACCTCCTCAGAACGTGAGGCAACTCCGTAGTTTCCTCGGTCTCGCAAGCTATTGCAGAAGATTCGTTGAAAACTTTTCTAAGATCGCCAAGCCTCTCTCAAATCTTCTTCAGAAGCATGTCAAGTACGTTTGGTCTCCGGAGTGTGATATGGCTTTCAACACTTTGAAAGAGAAATTGATCACTGCTCCAGTTCTGACTCCGCCTGATGAAACCAAGCCGTACGAGGTCTTTTGTGATGCCTCTCTCCTAGGTCTCGGTGCTGTACTGATGCAAGAGAAGAAAGTTGTCGCTTATACCTCTCGCCAGTTGAAACCTAATGAGAAGAACTACCCCACTCATGATCTCGAGTTGGCGGCAGTTGTGCATGCTTTGTTGACTTGGAGACATCTTCTATTGGGAAGGAAAGTGGATATTTTCACTGATCACAAGAGTCTCAAGTACATCTTCACTCAGCCTAATCTCAACCTCAGGCAGACTCGATGGGTCGAAATGATTCAAGAGTACAATCCGAGTATCAAGTATACTCCAGGCAAGGCTAATGTGATTGCTGACGCTTTGAGCAGAAAAGCATATTGCAACAGTCTGATTCTCAAGCCTTATCAACCCGAGCTTTGTGAAGTTTTCCGCAAACTTAATCTGCAAGTTGTTCCTCAAGGTTTCCTCGCCAACCTTCAAGTTTCTCCTACCTTAGAAGACCAGATTCGCCAAGCCCAACTTCTTGATGCTATGGTGAAAAAGGTGAAGATTGGTATTGCAAAGAGTCAGTCCAAGTACAAGTGCTACCGACTTGATGACAAGGACACTCTCTTCTTCGAGGATCGAATTGTTGTGCCCAAAGGTGAACTTCGTAAGGTGATCATGAACGAGGCTCACAACTCTCTCCTCTCCATCCACCCTGGTAGTACGAAGATGTATCAGGATCTCAAGCAAACTTATTGGTGGACTCGAATGAAGCGCGAGATCGCTCAATTCGTGAACGAGTGTGATGTCTGCAGAAGAGTGAAGGTAGAACACCAAAGGCCAGCAGGTCTCCTCCAACCTCTTGACATTCCAGAATGGAAGTTTGACCACATTGAAATGGACTTCGTGACTGGGTTTCCAAAGTCCAAGCGTGGCAATGATGCTATATTTGTTGTCATCGACAAGCTCACCAAAGTGGCTCACTTTCTGCCTATCAAAGAGTCGATCACTGCAGCTCAATTGGCGGAACTCTATACCTCTCGCATTGTCTCTCTGCACGGTATTCCTCAAGTGATATCTTCAGACCGTGGCAGCATTTTTACCTCCAAGTTTTGGGATTCTTTTCAGAAGGCCATGGGCACCAACATCCGCTTCAGCACAGCTTTCCATCCTCAAACAAGCGGTCAAGTCGAGCGTGTCAACCAAATTCTTGAAGATATGCTCAGGGCTTGTGTGATCTCCTTCGGCATGAAGTGGGAGGATTGTCTTCCTTATGCTGAATTCTCTTACAACAACAGCTTTCAAGCAAGTTCGGGCAAGGCCCCCTTTGAAATTCTATATGGCAGGAAGTG
>NC_057803.1:519631271-519646132 GCF_018294505.1 Triticum aestivum | reverse complement strand
GCCACCTCAACGCGGTCCGGCCGCCCTGCCGCGCCGCTCCACGCCGCCGCTCGTCGCCCGTCGCCGGCCCGGCGACCGCTCCTCCCCGCCGGCCTCGTTGCTCTTCTCCGGTGAAGGTTCCCGACGAACCTCGATCCACGTGCAGATCCGATCCGGATCGGGATCAGATCCACCCGCGCGTCCAACCAAACGCCACCCCCAGATCTGCACCGCTCTGTCCCGGATCCCTCCGTCCCGCGTTGACTTTCGCGGAGGTATATTTTCACTAAGTCCCGGAAATTTTGATCCAAGTTGCTCTGTTCGAGGTCCCGTAACTTTGCAACCGTAGCTTCGTTTTGGGCATATGATATATCAAAATCTTCGCCTCGAGATGTACATCATTTCATTCCATTGCTTCATTTGCATTTGAGGTCATCTTGATGCCCAAAATGCTGTTAGAAAGAGGCTTCGTGAGTTAAATTGCAGATCCGTTAGTTCATCATGCACTTTTGTCATTTTTGCCATGTTTAATTCGTGCATGATATGCCTGTGCCCCTTTGGGATGAATTGTTAAGCATTTTGTCTTCTTTCCAGAGGTGCCACCCATGCATTTTTTAGGATGTGTGTGTTGTCTTGTGCAAGCTTGCGAAGAGAGGTACCTGAGATTGCTGATTTCAGAGACTTAGTGATTTTCACTAAGTCTGGGATATTTTAGTTCGTGATGCTATATGTCCAGCTTGTTTCCTAGTGATCCGTGCCTCTTTTGAGGATGATCAGTAAGGGAGTTTTGATAATTATGTTATGCTCTATCCATCCATGTCTTTGTTTGCATATGTGGAGTGCGCTAGGTTGACTCAATCGAGCTCAACTTTTGCTTCGTTGTTAATCTGGGCAGATCGTCAACTTGTTTGCGATTTTGCCGATGCTACCGTTAGTGTTCCATGCATGCTATACCTTCGTTCTTGCCATGTGTAGCTAGAACTTTGTGCCTTCTTGCAGGTTATATGCTTTCCTTGCCATGACTTGCACCGTAGTGAGTGCATCGAGCTCGTTGACATGCCTTCGTGAGTTATATTTCAGCGTGTCTCAGTTTTCACTAAGTCTGAAAACTGATTGTGTTCGAGCTATGTTCGTGAGCTCGGTAGAGTATTTTTGTGAACCCTTTTGGCCCCAGGTCACTTTGGGTGTTTTATTAAGCTTGTTGAGTAGCTCCATGCCATGTTCTTACTTGTCATGTTCAGGTTTTCTGTCATGTTGTTTTGCTGCTCCGAAGAGAGCATTGTGATCTGAAATTTCAGACTAGTGTTAATTTCACTAAGTCTGAAATCTGTTTTGCATTTGCGTTTTAGCCATGCTTGTTTGAACCTCTTAATGGATGAATTTGCCTATGGCTCAGTGCTAGTGTTTTGTCAACCATCTTGTGTACATCACTGCCATGTATTTTGTTTTCATGTTTGGTGGCTGTAGCATGTTCATTTCATTGCATTTAGATGCCTACTTGCTGTAAATCGCAGACCGGTGTCATATCTTAAAACGCTCGCCATTTCCAAACCGTAGCTCCGATTCCAATGATCTTTATATCGTTTTCAAGCGATTTCATCCCCTCTATCCAGTGGCACACTTGGTTTTCCAAGTTTATGCCAGGTTCATGCATTTCCTGTCATATCTTGCATTTTGCATCCCGCATCGCATCCCGCATAGTATATCGTCGTTTCATCATATCGCTTGGTCTTGCCCGTGGTTGATTGTACCCTTGTTGCTTGTTTTTCTTGTTGGGTAGAGCCGGGAGACGAGTTCGCTACTGAGGAGCCCGTTGAGTTTGCTTGCGAGGATCCAGTCAACTCTGACAACTGTGCTGGCAAGATGATCATACCCTCAAAATCACTACTATCTTTGCTATGCTAGTTTGCTCGCTCTTTTGCTTTGCCACTGCTACGATGCCTACCTTTTGCTTGTCAGCCTCCCAATTGCCATGTTGATCCCCTAACCCACCATTGTCCTAGCAAACCGTTGATTGGCTATGTTACCGCTTTGCTCAGCCCTTCTTATAGTGTTGTTAGTTGCAGGTGGAAGATTGGAGCCGTTCCTTGTTGGAACTTTTATTTACTTGTTGGGATATCACAATATATCTTACTTAATTAATGCATCTATATACTTGGTAAAGGGTGGAAGGCTCGGCCTTATGCCTGGTGTTTTGTTCCACTCTTGCCGCCCTAGTTTCCGTCATATCGGTGTTATGTTCCCGGATTTTGCGTTCCTTACACGGTTGGGCTATTATGGGAACCCCTTGACAGTTCGTCTTAAGTAAAGCTCTTCCAGCAATGCCCAACATTGGTTTTACCATTTGCCACCTAGCCTTTTCTTCCTTCGTTGACCGTGAGAGCTTGTCATGGGCTAAGTTGGGACTCCCCTGCAGGGATTGAACTTTCGAAAGTCGTGCCCGCGGTTATGGGCAGATGGGAATTTGTTAACGTCCGGTTGTAGAAAACCCGAAGTTGACCTTATTTAAAATACATCAACCGCGTGTGTAACCGTGATGGTCTCTTATCGACGGAGTCTGGGAAGTGAACACGGTGGTGGAGTTATGCTTGACGTAGGTTGCTATAGGATTACTTCTTGATCATATTTGTATCGACCGTGCTTTGCCCTCTCTTCTCGCTCTCTTTTGCGATTGTAGCCATCACATATGCTAGTCGCTTGCTACAGCTCCACATATATTTGCCTTATCCATTCCTATGAGCTTAAATAGTTTTGATCGCGAGGGTGCGAGATTGCTGAGTCCCTGTGGCTCACAGATACTATAACTCCAGATGCAGGTCCAGGTGATTTCGCTCCAGGTGACGAGTACGAGCTAAAGTGGGAGTTCGATGAGGACTCTCAGCGTTATTATGTTTCCTTTCCCGATGATCAGTAGTGGTGCCTGGTTGGGGTTATCGATTCAGGACCTTGTCGCATGTTGGGTTCTTTTCTAATTTTGGCGCCGTAGTCGGGCCATGAGTGTTTGTTTGATGGATGTTATTTATGCACTCTGATGTGACGTGGCGAGTGTAAGCCAACTATGTTATCTCCCCCTTTTATTATATATTACATGGGATGTTGTAATGATTGCCTGACTTGCGACATTGCTTTCAATGCGGTTATGCCTTTAAGTCGTGCCTCGACACGTGGGAGCTATAGCCGCATCGAGGGCGTTACAATCATATCCAATAGGGTGCAGTTATGATGTTCGGACACACCATCACACTATGGTGTTCCAGGCTGTATTAGTTGTGAAACAATTTCCATAGTGTCTTAATTCTGTGCCAAACTCGTAATTCAGATATTCATCTCTATGATAATATCATAGATATTTTATCCTCTTGTCACGACGATCTTTCAACTTCACCCTGAAATTACTTGAACCTTTCAATAATTCAGACTCGTGATTCATCAAGTAAATATACTCAACATCTACTCAAATCATCTGTGAAGTGAGAACATAACGATATCCACTACATGCCTCGGCACTCATTGGACTGCACACATCAAAATGTATTACTTCCAACAAGTTGATTTCTAGTTCCATTTTACTGAAAATGAGGCTTTCAGTCATCTTGCCCATGTGGTATGATTTGCATGTCCCAAGTGATTCAAAATCAAGTGAGTCAAAACGGTCCATTTGCATAGAGTTTCTTCATGCATATCTACCAACAAACATGGTTCGCATGTCTCAATCCTTTCAAAAATGAGTGAGTCCAAAGATCCATCAACATGGAGCCTCTTCATGCGTTTTATACCGATATGACTTAAGTGGCAGTGCCACAAGTAGGTGGTACTATCATTACTATATTTTGGCATGAACATGTGTATCACTATGATCGAGATTCAATAAACCATTCATTTCAGGTGTAAGACCATTTGAAGGTATTATTCAAATAAACAGAGTAACCATTATTCTCTTTAAATGAATAACCGTATTGCGATAGACATAATCCAATCATGTCTATGCTCAACGCAAACACCAAATAACAATTATTTAGGTTTTAATACCAATCTCGATGGTAGAGGGAGCGTGCGATGCTTGATCATATCAACCCTGGAAACACTTCCAACACATATCGTCAGCTCACCTTTAGCTAGTCTCCGTTTATTCCGTAGCCTTTTGTTTCGAGTTACTAACACTTAGCAACCGAACCGGTATCTAATACCCTTGTGCTACTAGGAGTACTAGTAAAGTACACATCAACACAATGTATATCCAATATACTTCTATCGACCTTGCCAGCCTTCTCATCTACCAAGTATCTAGGGTAATTCTGCTCCAGTGGTTGTTCCCTTTATTACAGAAGCACTTAGTCTCGGGTTTGGGTTCAACCTTGGGTTTCTTCACTAGAGCAGCAGCTGATTTGCCGTTTCATGAAGCATCCCTTTTTTTGCCCTTGCCCTTCTTGAAACTAGTGGTTTCACCAACCATCAACAATTGATGCTCCTTCTTGATCTCTACTTTTGTGGTGTCAAACATCGCGAATATCTCAAGGATCATCATATATGTCCCTGATATATTATAGTTCATCACGAAGCTCAAGCAGCTTGGTGGTAATGACTTCGGAGAACCATCACTATTTCATCTGGAAGATCAACTCCCACTCGATTCAAGTGATTGTTGTACTCAGACAATCTGAGCACAAGTTCAACAGTTGAGCTTTTCTCCCTTAGTTTGCAGGCTAAGAAAATCGTCGGAGGTCTTATACCTCTTGACGTGGGCACGAGCCTGAAATCCCAATTTCAGCCCTCGAAACATCTCATATGTTTCGCGACGTTTCAAAACATCTTAGGTGCCTCAACTCTAAGCCGTTAAACTGAACTATCACATAGTTATCAAAATGTGTATGTCAGATGTTCGCAACATCCACAGACAACGTTCGAGGTTCAGCACACTGAGCGGTGCATCAAGGACATAAGCCTTCTATGAAGCAATGAGGACAATCCATAGTTTACGGACCTAGTCCGCATAATTGCTACTATCAACTTTCGACTAAATTTTCTCTAGGAACATATCTAAACAGTAGAACTGAAGCGTCTGCTACGACATAATTTGCGAAGACCTTTTGACTATGTTCAGGATAATTAAGTTCATCTTATGAACTCCCACTTAGATAGACATCCCTCTAGTCATCTAAGTGATTACATGATCCGAGTCAACTAGGTCGTGTCCGATCATCACGTGAGACGGACTAGTCAACATCGGTGAACATCTTCATGTTGATCGTATCTACCATACGACTCATGCTCGACCTTTCGGTCTCTTGTGTCCCGAGGCCATGTCTGTACATGCTAGGCTCGTCAAGTCAACCTAAGTGTTTCGCGTGTGTAAATCTGGCTTACACCCGTTGTATGTGAACGTAAGAATCTATCACACCCGATCATCACGTGGTGCTTCGAAACGACGAACTTTCGCAATGGTGCACAGTTAGGGGGAACACCTTCTTGAAATTTTAGTGAGGGATCATCTTATTTACTACCGTCGTTCTAAGTAAACAAGATGTATAAACATGATAAACATCACATGCAATCAAATAATAGTGACATGATATGGCCAATATCATATAGCTCCTTTGATCTCCATCTTGGGGCTCCATGATCATCTTGTCACCGGCATGACACCATGATCTCCATCATCATGATCTCTATCATCGTGTCTTCATGAAGTTGTCTCGTCAACTATTACTTCTACTACTACAGCTAACGGTTAGCAATAAAGTAAAGTAATTACATGACGTTTATGTTGACACGCAGGTCATAAATAAATTAAGACAACTCCTATGGCTCCTGCCGGTTGTCATACTCATCGACATGCAAGTCGTGATTCCTATTACAAGAACATGATCAATCTCATACATCACATATATCATTCATCACATCCTTTTGGCCATATCACATCACATAGCATACCCTGCAAAAACAAGTTAGACGTCCTCTAATTGTTGTTTGCATGTTTTATGTGGCTGCTATGGGTTTCTAGCAAGAACGTTTCTTACCTACGCAAAAACCACAACGTGATATGCCAATTGCTATTTACCCTTCATAAGGACCCTTTTCATCGAATCCGATCCGACTAAAGTGGGAGAGACAGACACCCACCAGCCACCTTATGCAACTAGTGCATGTCAGTCGGTGGAACCAGTCTCACGTAAGAGTACGTGTAAGGTCGGTCCGGGCCACTTCATCCCACAATGCCGCCGAATCAAGATTGGACTAGTAACGGTAAGCATATTGAACAAAATCAACGCCCACAACTACTTTGTGTTCTACTCGTGCATAGAAACTACGCATAGACCTAGCTCATGATGCCACTATTGGGGAACGTAGCATAAATTCAAAATTTTCCTACGTGTCACCAAGATCTATCTATGGAGTCATCTAGCAACGAGGGAGGAGTGGATCTACATACCCTTGTAGATCGCGCACGGAAGCGTTCAAGAGAACGGGGTTCATGGAGTCGTACGCGTCGTGATCCAAATCACCGATGATCCTAGCGCCGAACGGACGGCACCTCCGCGTTCAACACACGTACGGAGCAGCAACGTCTCCTCCTTCTTGATCCATCAAGGGGGGAGGAGAGGTTGATGGAGATCCAGCAGCACGACGGCGTGGTGGTGGAAGTAGCGGGATTCCAACAGGGCTTCGCCAAGCGCTGCGGGAGGAGGGAGATGTGTCATGGGAGGGAGAGGGAGGCGCCAGGGCTTAGGTGTTGCTGCCCTCCCTTTCCCCCACTATATATAGGGCCAAGAGAGAGGGGGGCGCAGCCTTTGGCCCTTCCTCCAAGGAAGGGTGCGGCCAGGGAGGAGTCCCTCCTCCCCAAGGCACCTCGGAGGTGCCTTCCCCCTTTAGGACTCTTCCTTTCCCTCTTCTCTTGGCGCATGGGCCTCTTGGGGCTGGTGCCCTTGGCCCATATAGGCCAAGGCGCACCCCCTACAGCCCATGTGGCCCCCCGGGGCAGGTGGCCCCACCCCGTGGACCCCGGGACCCTTCCGGTGGTCCCGGTACAATACCGGTGACCCCGAAACTTGTCCCGATGGCCGAAATAGCACTTCCTATATATAGTTCTTTACCTCCGGACCATTCCGGAACTCCTCGTGACATACGGGATCTCATCCGGGACTCCGAACAACATTAGGGTTACCGCATACTAATATCTCTATAACCCTAGCGTCACCGAACCTTAACTGTGTAGACCCAACGGGTTCGGGAGACATGCATACATGACCGAGATGACTCTCCGGTCAATAACCAACAGCGGGATCTGGATACCCATGTTGGCTCCCACATGTTCCACAATGATCTCATCGAATGAACCACGATGTCAAGGACTTAATCAATCCCGTATACAATTCCCTTTGTCTAGCGGTACGATACTTGCCCGAGATTCGATCATCGGTATCCCGATACCTTGTTCAATCTCGTTACCGGCAAGTCTCTTTACTTGTTCCATAAGACATCATCCCGTGATCAACTCCTTGGTCACATTGTGCACATTATGATGATGTCCTACCAAGTGGGCCCAGAGATACCTCTCCGATTACACGGAGTGATAAATCCCAGTCTTGATTCGTGCCAACCCAATAGACACTTTCGGAGATACCCGTAGTGCACCTTTATAGTCACCCAATTACGTTGTGACGTTTGGCACACCCAAAGTATTCCTACGATATCTGGGAGTTGCACAATCTCATGGTCTAAGGAAATGATATTGACATTAGAAAAGCTTTAGCATACAAACTACATGATCTTGTGCTAGGCTTAGGATTGGGTCTTGTCCATCACATAATTCTCCTAATGATGTGATCCCGTTATCAACGACATCCAATGTCCATGGCCAGGAAACCGTAACCATCTATTGATCAACGAGCTAGTCAACTAGAGGCTTACTAGGGACATGGTGTTGTCTATGTATCCACACATGTATCTGAGTTTCCTATCAATACAATTCTAGCATGGATAATAAATGATTATCATCAACAAGGACATATACTAATAACTAATTTATTATTGCCTCTAGGGCATATTTCCAAGGGCATAAATTCAATGTCCATGGTCAGGAAACCGTAACCATCTATTGATCAACGAGCTAGTCAACTAGAGGCTTACTAGGGACATGGTGTTGTCTATGTATCCACACATGTATCTGAGTTTCCTATCAATACAATTCTAGCATGGATAATAAACGATTATCATGAACAAGGAAATATAATAATAACTAATTTATTATTGCCTCTAGGGCATATTTCCAACAGTCTCCCACTTGCACTAGAGTCAATAATCCAGTTCACATCGATATGTGATTAACACTCAAGGTCACATCCCCATGTGACTAACACCCAAAGAGTTTACTAGAGTCAATAATCTAGTTCACATTACCATGTGATTAACACTCGATGAGTTTTGGGTTTGATCATGTTATGCTTGTGAGAGATGTTATAGTCAACGGGTCTGAATCTTTCAGATCCGTATGTACTTCGCAAATCTCTATGTCATCTTGTAGATGCAGCTACTACCCTATATTTGGAGCTATTTCAAATAACTGTTCTACTATACGAATCTAGTTTACTACTCAGAATAATCTGGATTAGTGTCAAAGTTTGCATCGGCGTAACCCTTTACAACGAACTCTTTTACCACCTCCATAATCGAGAAAATTCCTTAGTCCACTAGTTACTAAGGATAACTTTGACCGCTGTCCTGTGATCCATTCTTAGATCACTCTTGTACCCCTTGACTGACTCATGGCAAGGCACATTTCAGGTGCGGTACACATCATAGCATACTGTAGAGCCTATGTCTTAAGCATAGGGGACGACCTTCGTCCTTTCTCTCTATTCTACCGTGGTCGAGCTTTAAGTCTTAACTTCATACCTTACAACTCAGGCAAGAACTCCTTCTTTGACTGATCCATCTTGAACACCTTCAAGATCATGTCAAGGTATGTGCTCATTTGAAAGTACCATTAAGCGTTTTGATCTATCCTTATAGATCTTGATGCTCAATGTTCAAGTAGCTTAATCCAGGCTTTCCATTGAAAAATGCTTTCCAAATAACCTTATATACTTTCCAGAAATTCTACGTCATTTCTGATCAACAATATGTCAACAACATATATTCATCAGAAATTCTATAGTGCTCCCACTCACCTTTTTGGAAATACAAGTTTCTCATAAACTTTGTATACACCCAAAATCTTTGATCATCTCATCAAAGCATACATTCCAACTCCGAGATGCTTACTCCAGTCCTTAGAAGGATTGCTGGAGCTTTGCATACTTATTAGCATCTTTCAGGATTAACAAAACCTTCCGGTTGTATCACATACAACCTTTCCTGAAAAATCGTCAAGGAAACAATGGTTTTTGGCATCCTATCTGCAAGATTTCACAAATAATGCATGAATTGCTAATATAATTCCAACAGACTCTTAGCATCGCTACGAGTGAGAAAGTCTCATCGCAGTCAACTCCTTGAACTTGTCGGAAAACATCTTAACGACAAGTCGAGCTTTCTTAATGGTGATACCTACCATCATTGTCCGTCTTCCTTTTAAAATCCATATGTACCTCACAGCCTTATGACCATCAAGTAGTTCTCCCAAAGTCTACACTTTGTTTTCATATATGGATCCTCTCTCGGATTATATGGCCTCGAGCCATTTTGGAATCCAGGCCCACCATCGCTTCACCATAGCTCGTAGGTTCATTGTTGTCTAGCAACATGACTTCCAAGACAGGATTACATACCACTCTGAAGTAGTACGCATCCTTGTCATCCCACGAGGTTTGGTAGTGACTTGATCTGAAGTTTCATGATCACTATCATAAGCTTCCACTTCAATTGGTGTAGGTGCCACAGGAACAACTCCTGTGCCCTGCCACACACTAGTTGAAGAGACGGTTCAATGACCTCATCAAGTCTCCACCATCCTCCCACTCAATTCTTTCGAGAGAAACTTTTCCTCGAGAAAGGACCCGATTCTAGAAACAATCCCTTATTGCTTTCGGATCTGAGACAGGAGGTATACCCAACTGTTTTGGGTGTCCTATGAAGATGCATTTATCCGCTTTGGGTTCGAGCTTATCAGCCTAAAACTTTTTCACATAAGCGTCACAGCCCCAAACTTCTAAGAAATGACAGCTTAGGTTTCTCTAAACCATAGTTCATACGGTGTCATCCCATTGCAATTACGTGGTGCCCTATTAAAGTGAATGTGGTTGTCTCTAATGCCTAACCCATAAACTATCATGGTAATTCGATAAGAGACATCATGGTATGCATCATATCCAATAGGGTGCAGTTATGATGTTCGGACACACCATCACACTATGGTGTTCCAGGCTGTATTAGTTGTGAAACAATTTCCACAATGTCTTAATTCTGTGCCAAACTCGTAATTCAGATATTCATCTCTATGATCATATCATAGATATTTTATCCTCTTGTCACGACGATCTTTCAACTTCACCCTGAAATTACTTGAACCTTTCAATAATTCAGACTCGTGATTTATCAAGTAAATGTACTCAACATCTACTCAAATCATCTGTGAAGTAAGAACATAATGATATCCACTACACGCCTCAGCACTCATTGGACTGCACACATCAAAATGTATTACGTCCAACAAGTTGCTTTCTAGTTCCATTTTACTGAAAACGAGGCTTTCAGTCATCTTGCCCATGTGGTATGATTTGCATGTCTCAAGTGATTCAAAATCAAGTGAGTCCAAACGGTCCATTTGCATGGAGTTTCTTCATGCATATACACCAATAGACATGGTTCGCATGTCTCAAACTTTTCAAAAATGAGTGAGTCCAAAGATCCATCAACATGGAGCCTCTTCATGCGTTTTATACTGATATGACTTAAGTGGCAGTGCCACAAGTAGGTGGTACTATCATTACTATCTTATATCTTTTGGCATGAACATGTGTATCACTATGATCGAGATTTAATGAACCATTCATTTTAGGTGCAAGACCATTGAAGGTATTATTCAAATAAATAGAGTAACCGTTATTCTCCTTAAATGAATAACCGTATTGCGATAGACATAATCCAATCATGTCTATGCTCAACGCAAACACCAATATCGATGGTAGAGGGAGCGTGCGATGCTTGATCATATCAACATTGGAAACACTTCCAACACATATCGTCAGCTCACCTTTAGCTAGTCTCCGTTTATTCCGTAGCTTTTATTTCGAGTTACTAACACTTAGCAACCGAACCGGTATCTAATACCCTGGTGCTACTAGGAGTACTAGTAAAGTACACATCAACACAATGTATATCCAATATACTTCTATCGACCTTGCCAGCCTTCTCATCTACCAAGTATCTAGGGTAATTCTGCTCCAGTGGCTGTTCCCCTTATTACAGAAGCACTTAGTCTCGGGTTTGGGTTCAACCTTGGGTTTCTTCACTAGAGCAGCAGCTGAATTGTCGTTTCATGAAGTATCCCTTCGTGCCCTTGCCCTTCTTGAAACTAGTGGTTTCACCAACCATCAACAATTGATGCTCCTTGATTTCTACTTTTGTGGTGTCAAACATCGTGAATATCTCAAGGATCATCATATATGTCCCTGATATATTATAGTTCATCACGAAGCTCTAGCAGCTTGGTGGTAATGACTTCGGGGAAACATCACTTTCTCATCTAGAAGATCAACTCCCACTCGATTCAAATGATTGTTGTACTCAGACAATCTGAGCATAAGCTCAACAATTGAGCTTTTCTCCCTTAGTTTGCAGGCTAAGAAAATCATCGGAGGTCTTATACCTCTTGACATGGGCACAAGCCTGAAATCCCAATTTTAGCCCTCGAAACATCTCATATGTTTCGCGATGTTTCAAAACGTCTTCGGTGCCTCAACTCTAAACCGTTTAACTGAACTATCACGTAGTTATCAAAATGTGTATGTCAGATGTTCGCAACATCCACAGACGATGTTCGAGGTTCAGCACACTGAGCGGTGCATTAAGGACATAAGCCTTTTACTGTCTGCATAATTGCTACTATGAACTTTCAACTAATTTTTCTCTAGGAACATATCTAAATAGTAGAACTAAAGCGCGAGCTACGACATAATTTGCAAAATCCTTTTGACTATGTTCAGGATAATTAAGTTCATGAACTCCCACTCAGATAGACATCCCTCTAGTCATCTAAGTGATTACATGATCCGAGTCAACTAGGCCGTGTCCGATCTTCATGTGAGACGGACTAGTCAACATCGGTGAACATCTTCATGTTGATCGTATCTACCATACGACTCATGCTCGACCTTTCGGTCTCTTGTGTTCCGAGACCATGTCTGTACATGCTAGGCTCGTCAAGTCAACCTAAGTGTTTTGCATGTGTTTCGAGGCCATGTCTGTACATGCTAGGCTCGTCAACACCCATTGTATTCGAATGTAAGAATCTATCACACCCGATCATCACGTGGTGCTTCAAAACGACGAACTTTCGCAATAGTGCACAGTTAGGGGGAACACTTTCTTGAAATTTTATTGAGGGATCATCTTATTTACTACCGTCGTTCTAAGTAAACAAGATGCAAAAACATGATAAACATCACATGCAATCAAATAATAGTGACATGATATGGCCAATATCATATAGCTCCTTTGATCTCCATCTTGGGGCTCCATGATCATCTTGTCACCGGTACGACACCATGATCTCCATCATCGTGTCTCCATGAAGTTGCTTGCCAACTATTACTTCTACTACTATGGCTACTGGTTAGCAACAAAGTAAAGTAATTACATGGCGTTGTTCAATGACACGCAGGTCATACAATTAATAAAGACAACTCCTATGGCTCCTGCCGGTTGTCATACTCATCGACATGCAAGTCGTGATTCCTATTACAAGAACCTGATCAATCTCATACATCACATATATCATTCATCACATCCATTTGGCCATATCACATCACATAGCATACCCTGCAAAAACAAGTTAGACGTCCTCTAATTGTTGTTTGCATGTTTTACGTGGCTGCTATGGGTTTCTAGCAAGAACGTTTCTTACCTACGCAAAGACCACAACATGATATGCCAATTGCTATTTACCCTTCATAAGGACCCTTTTCATCGAATCCGATCCGACTAAAGTGGGAGAGACATACACCTGCTAGCCACCTTATGCAACTAGTGCTTGTTAGTCGGTGGAACCAGTCTCACGTAAGAGTACGTGTAAGGTCGGTCCGGGCCGCTTCATCCCACAATGCCGCCGAATCAAGATTGGAATAGTAACGGTAAGCATATTGAACAAAATCAACGCCCACAACTACTTTGTGTTCTACTCGTGCATAGTAACTACGCATAGACCTAGCTCATGATGCCACTGAAGGGAACGTAGCAATAATTCAAAATTTTCTACGTATCACCAAGATCAATCTATGGAGTCATCTAGCAACGAGGGAGGAGTGGATCTACAAACCCTTGTAGATCGCGCGCGGAAGCGTTCAAGAGAACGGGGTTGATGGAGTCGTACTTGTCGTGATCCAAATCACCGATGATCCTAGCGCCAAACGGACGGCACCTCCGCGTTCAACACACGTACGGAGCAGCGACGTCTCCTCCTTCTTGATCCATCAAGGGGGGAGGAGAGGTTGATGGAGATCCAGCAGCACGACGGCGTGGTGGTGGAAGTAGCGGGATACCAATAGGGCTTCGCCAAGCGCTGCGGGAGGAGGGAGATGTGTCATGGGAGGGAGAGGGAGGCGCCAGGGCTTAGGTGAGGCTGCCCTCTCTTCCCCCCACTATATATAGGGCCAAGGGAGAGGGGGGGCGCAGCCTTAGCCCTTCCTCCAAGGAAGGGTGCGGCCAGGGAGGAGTCCATCCTCCCCAAGGCACCTAGGAGGTGCCTTCCCCCTTTAGGACTCTTCCTTTCCCTTATCTCTTTGCGCATGGGCCTCTTGGGGCTGGTGCCCTTGGCCCATATAGGCCAAGGCGCACACCCCTACAGACCATGTGGCCCCCCGGGGCAGGTGGACCCCCTTGGTGGACCCCCGGACCCCTTTCGGCACTCCTGGTACAATACCGATAATGCGCGGAACTTTTCCGGCGACCAAAACAAGACTTCCCATATATAAATCTTTACCTCCGGACCATTCCGGAACTCCTCGTGACGTCCGGGATCTCATCCGGGACTCCAAACAACTTTCGGGTTACCGCATACTAATATCTCTATAACCCTAGCGTCACCGAACCTTAAGTGTGTAGACCCTACGGGTTCGGGAACCATGCAGACATGACCGTGATAACTCTCCGGTTGTAACGCCCCAGATATACTTTCCATATTTGTATCCAACTCTTGCCGTCCCCGGCGCTAAGTTATATTTATTTCTCGGGTTCGGGTCTTTGTCTCCGTGTGTTGTTTTTCTTTTTCGTGCATCCCTTATCATGTCATCACGTGCATTGCATTTGCATACATGTTCATCTCATGCATTCGAGCATTTTCCCCGTTGTCCGTTTTGCAATCCGGCGTTCCGTTCTCCTCCGGTGGTCATTTCTACCTTTCTTTCTTGTGTGGGGATTAAACATTTCCGGATTGGACCGAGACTTGCCAAGCGGCCTTGGTTTACTACCGGTAGACCGCCTGTCAAGTTTCGGGTCATTTGGACTTCGTTTGATACTCCAACGGTTAACCGAGGGACCGAAAAGGCCTCGTGTGTGTTGCAGCCCAACACCCCCCAAATTTGGCCCAAAACCCACCAAACTCTGCTCCATGTCCTAGAGCGTTCGATCACGATCGTGTGGGCGAAAACCGCACCTCATTTGGACTCTCCTAGCTCCACTTATGCCTATTTATACCCCCTCCATTCGGATCTCTTCTTCCCCCGTCC
>NC_057803.1:519621307-519630636 GCF_018294505.1 Triticum aestivum | reverse complement strand
CACGGCGACCCCGGCCGCGCCGCCCCTCGCCGTCTCGTCGCCGGCCACCGCCTCCTCCACGCCCGGTCCCCTCTCCGGCGACCTCCCGGAGCCCGGCATCCCTTTCCTCTCCGGCGAACAGTGTCTCCGGCGCCGCCTCGAGAAGCGTGCCGATCCAGATCTGGATCTGGGCTAGGTTGACCTCTCCCCGAAACCCTAATCTCCCAGATTTTTATGCTATCTTTGACTGCTCGTATCTCCGCAACCGTAGATCCGTTTTAGGCGTATGATATATCAAAATCTTCGCCTCGACATGTACATCATTTCATTCCATTGCATCATTTGCATTTGAGGTCATCTTGATACCCAAAATGCTGTTAGAAGGAGGCTTCGTGAGTTAAATTGCAGAACCGTTAGTTCATCATGCACTTTTGTCATTTTTGCTATGTTTAATCCGTGCATGATATGCCTGTGCCCCTTTGGGATGTATTGTGAAGCATTTTGTCTTCTTTCCAGAGGTGCCACCCATGCATTTTTAGGATGTGTGTGTTGTCTTGTGCAAGCTTGCGAAGAGAGGTACCTGAGATTGCAGATTTCAGGGACTTAGTGATTTTCGCTAAGTCTGGGATATTTTAGTTCGTGATGCTATATGTCCAGCTTGTTTCCTAGTGATCCGTGCCTCTTTTGAGGATCATCAGTAAGGGAGTTTTGATATTTATGTCATGCTCTATCCATCCATGTCTTTGTTGGCATTTGTGGAGTGCTCTAGGTTGACTCGATCGAGCTCAACTTTTGCTTCCTTGTTAATCTGGGCAGATCGTCAACTTGTTTGCGATTTCGCCGATGCTACCGTTAGTGTTCCATGCATGCTATGCCTTCGTTCTTGCCATGTGTAGCTAGCACTTTGTGCCTTCTTGCTGGTTATATGCTTTCCTTGCCATGACTTGCACCGTAGTGAGTGCATCAAGCTCGTTTACATGCCTTCGTGAGTTAAATTTCAGCATGTCTCAGTTTTCACTAAGTCTGAAAACTGATTGTGTTCGAGCGATGTTCGTGAGCTCGGTAGAGTATTTTGTGAACCCTTTTGGCCCCAGGTCACTTTGGGTGTTTTATTAAGCTTGTTGAGTAGCTCCATGCCATGTTCTTACTTGTCATGTTCAGGTTTTCTATCATGTTGTTTTGCTGCTCCGAAGAGAGCATCGTGATCTGAAATTTCAGACTAGTGTTAATTTCACTAAGTCTGAAATCTGTTTTGCATTTGCGTTTTAGCCATGCTTGTTGGAACCTCTTAATGGATGAATTTGCCTATGGCTCAGTGCTAGTGTTTTGTCAACCATCTTGTGTACATCTCTGCCATGTATTTTGTTTTCATGTTTGGTGGCTGTAGCATGTTCATTTCGTTGCATTTAGATGCCTACTTGCTGTAAATCGCAGACCGGTGTCATATCTTAAAACGCTCGCCATTTCCAAACCGTAGCTCCGATTCCAATGATCTTTATATCGTTTTCAAGCGATTTCATCCCCTCTATCCAGTGGCACACTTGGTTTTCCAAGTTGATGCCAGGTTCATGCATTTCCTGTCATATCTTGCATTTTGCATCCCGCATCGCATCCCGCATAGCATATCGTCATTTCATCATATTGCTTGGTCTTGCCCGTGGTTGATTGTATCCTTGTTTCTTGTTTGTCTTGTTGGGTAGAGCCGGGAGACGAGTTCGCTACCGAGGAGCCCATTGAGTTTGCTTGTGAGGATCCAGTCAACTCTGACAACTGTGCAGGCAAGATGATCATACCCTCGAAATCACTACTATCTTTGCTATGCTAGTTTGCTCGCTCTTTTGCTTTGCCACTGCTACGATGCCTACCTTTTGCTTGTCAGCCTCCCAATTGCCATTGATGAACCTCTAACCCACCTTTGTCCTAGCAAACCGTTGATTGGCTATGTTACCGCTTTGCTCAGCCCTTCTTATAGCGTTGTTAGCTGCAGGTGAAGATTGGAGCCGTTCCTTGTTGGAGCATTTATTTACTTGTTGGGATATCATTATATTGCTATGTTATCTTAATGCATCTATATACTTGGTAAAGGGTGGAAGGCTCGGCCTCTCGCCTGGTGTTTTGTTCCACTCTTGCCGCCCTAGTTTCCGTCATATCGGTGTTATGTTCCCGGATTGTGCGTCCCTTACGCGGTTGGGCTATAATGGGAACCCCTTGATAGTTCGCCTTGATTAAAGCTTTTCCAGCAATGCCAAACATTGGTTTTACCATTTGCCACCTAGCCTCTTTTGCCCTTGGGTTTCCGGAGCCCGAAGGTCATCTTTATTTTAGCCCCCACGGGCCAGTGCTCCTCTGAGTGTTGGTCCGAACTAGAGCCCTGTGCAGCGCCACCTCGGGGAAACTCGAGGTTTGGTTTTAGTTGTACGGATTGCTCATCTGAGTGTGCCCTGAGAAAGAGATATGTGCAGCTCCTATCGGGATTTGTCGGCACATTCGGGCGGTGTTGCTGGACTTGTTTTAACCTGTCGAATCATCTTGTTGTACCAAGATACCGAGTCTGATCGGTGTGTCTTGGGTGGAGGTCTATTCCTTCGTTGACCGTGAGAGCTTGTTATGGGCTAAGTTGGGACCCCCCTGCAGGGATTGATCTTTCGAAAGCCGTGCCCGCGGTTATGGGCAGATGGGAATTTGTTAACGTCCGGTTGTAGATGACTTGAACTAAACTTAATTAAAATGAATCAACCGTGTGTGTTACCGTGATGGCCCCTTCTCGGCGGAGTCCGGGAGGTGGACACGGTGTTGGAGTTATGCTTGCGCAGGATGTTCTTTTAGCTTCTCGCTCGTGCTTCGCCTTCTCTTCTCGCTCTCTTTTGCGTATAAGTTAGCCACCACATATGCTAGTCGCTTGCTGCAGCTCCACATATATTTGCCTTATCCATTCCTATGAGCTTAAATAGTTTTGATCGCGTGGGTGTGAGATTGCTGAGTCCCTGTGACTCACAGATACTACAACTCCAGATGCAGGTCCAGGTGTTTCTGCTCCAGTTGACGATTACGAGCTCCAGTGGGAGTTCGACGAGGACTCTCAGCGATACTACGTATCTTTTCCGGATGATCAGTAGTGGTGCCTAGTTGGGGTTATCGATTCAGGACCTTGTCGCATGTTGGGTTCTTTTCTATTTTGGCGCCGTAGTCGGGCCATGAGTGCTTGTTTGATGGATGTTATTTATGTACTCTGATGTGACGTGGCGAGTGTAAGCCAACTATGTTATCTCCCCCTTTTATTATATATTACATGGGATGTTGTAATGATTGCCTGACTTGCGACATTGCTTTCAATGCGGTTATGTCTCTAAGTCGTGCCTCGACACGTGGGAGCTATAGCCGCATCGAGGGCGTTACAAGTTGGTATCAGAGCCTTCCCCGACCTTAGGAGCCCCATTGCTTGATCGTTTTTGGCAGCCGAGTTGTGTCTAGAAAAAAAATGTTTTGAGTCCTTAGGAATTATATATCGGAGAGCTTAGGAATTCTTTTTACTTCCCAGTCTCATCATCGCTCTGGTAAGGCATCCTGGCGTAGAGTTTTGACTCTTCTCTTCTCAAATTTCACTAAATTTTTTTTTAGGATCACGCGAGTATCTTGGTTTTGTTACGATGGTTTTGTGACGAGAACATTGTTCTTGGTGCCTCCTGTCTTTAGGGGTTGTGGCAGTGTCCCGGGGAGTTGAGCTCCGAGGTGTGTCGTCACAATTTTATCGTTGCAATTCTGATATACTTGAGATATGTTCGCCGACATCGAAAATCTCTTTTATGCAGTTCGTTGGTGAGATAACCTCGACGCCACCCAGTACTGGGGCGGGAGTTCGGGAGTATCGCCATAACTTGTATAACGGATGCTTTTCGAAGGTTGAGGTAGATGGTTTCCGAAGTTTTCCTGGTTATGTGTTGAAGGATGGATACAGCTGGATGTAGGATTTGCTAGTTTGGGTGAGATATTGTGCTTCCCCTGTATCCCCAACACCTGATTGCATAACCGGAAAGGTTCGGGAGTTTCATAGGTGGGAATTCTAGTAGCTCTAGTTCTTCTTCCACGGATATTGGTTTGAGATTGGGATTTCTTACCGATTATTCGTTCTTGATCCGTACCCTGTTGATTTATTTCTCTACCTTAATTCTTCGTGGCTTCTCAATTTATGGATATGTGATCATTTGAAGAGGAATGCATTCGTTCATTTTGTTCGGATGTGAAGACTATATGTTGCAATTTTCATTCCGTTGGATTCAGCTTCTATATTGTTGTCTATCTATGTGCTAATGGTGGTCAACCTCTTCAGGATGGCTCCTCCAACGCGCACGACTCCGAATCCTAATCCGCCTCCACCTCCGCCTCCTCCGAAAGCATGGCAAGCTGTGATGGCCGCTACTAATGCAAACACACAGTTAATCATGCAAATCCTTCAAGAGCGCAATCAAGGCAGTCAAGGGAATCAAGGCCACAATCAGCACCACTTTGCTACTCTGAACCAGTTCCTTGCTAATGGCCCAAAGACGTTCAGCGGTTGTGTTGAGGCTACCGATGCTGATGATTGGCTAGTGGATCTGGGCAAGCATTTTGAATGCAGCAACGTCAGGCCTGAAGATTTCGTCAAGTTCGCTTCTTTCCAGCTCAAAGATCAGGCTGCAGAGTGGTTCCAGCAGTACAAGGATTCCAGAGGTGGACGTGTTATCACTTGGGACGATTTCCGTCAAGATTTCCGCGCTCATCACATCCCTCAAAGTGTGGTTGAGAGTAAGCGTCAGGAATTCCGCAATCTGAAGCAAGGCTCTTTGTCTGTCTATGACTACAACAAGTTGTTCCAGAAGCTCGCCCGTTTTGCCAAGAAGGATGTTCCTGATGAGAAGAGTATGATCTATCAGTTCAGGGGTGGTCTTCGTGAGGAAATTCAGCTCGCTCTTGTCCTCTTTGAGCCGTTGAGATACGATGAGTTCTACAACATGGCACTGAAGCAAGAGGCTGCTCAGATAAGGTGTGATGCTTCCAGGAAGCGTGCCAGAGATGTTACTCCGTCTTCCTCTACTCAAGTGGTCAAGCAGCAGAAGTATTGGCTTCCTCCTCCTCCGTTCCGTCAGCCGTATCAGCAGAAGAGCAAAGGTGGCAGTGGTTTCTCCCACCCACCCAACCCAGGCTTTCAGAACAAGGCTTCGTCTCAAGCTCCAAGACCGAGTGCTCCGTATCACCGTCCGCTTTCAGAGGTCACGTGCAACAAGTGCCAACAGAAGGGTCACTATGCCAACAAGTGTACCAACCAGAGGCATCTTCCTCCTCCTCCTCCTGTCAGATCGGCAAGTACAGCTGTGGTCAAGCACAATCCCAAGCAAGCCAAGGTCAATATGGTGAATGCAGCTCAGGCAGAGGATTCTTCAGATGTGATCATGGGTAACCTTCCTGTTAATGATATTCCTGCAAAAGTTCTTTTTGACACTGGTGCATCGCATTGTTTCATCTCGAGACCTTTTGCTTCCAAGCATGATTTCGTTACTCAAATGTTGCCGAGACCGTTGTCTATTGACTCTCCGGCCAGCCTCTTGACATCTCGAGTGTGTGTTCCGGATGTTACAATCACTTTGGGCGACTGCAAGTTTCTCTCTTCTCCGGTGGTTCTTGGCAATTCTGATATCGATCTTATTCTCGGGATGGACTGGCTCTCTAAGCATAAAGCTCAGCTTGATTGTGCAGCCAGGCAGATTCAACTGACGCATTCGTCTGAGGAGCTCATTGTCTTTGCCGCTCGGGATAATACCATCCGGTTGTTTTCTCTCAATGAGAAGGGTGAATTGGATGCTATTTCGCAGATTCCTGTCGTTTGCGAATATCAAGACGTCTTTCTAGAAGAACTTCCAGGGATGCCTCCAAACCGGCCGGTTGAATTCGTTATTGAACTTGAGCCCGGTACGGAACCTATGTGCAAACGTCCTTACAAGCTCGGCCCCGAAGAGTTGAAGGAGTTGAAGAAACAACTCGATGAGCAAGAAAGATTGGGTCTCATTCGGCCTAGTACTTCTCCGTGGGGTTGTGGTGTTCTTTTTGTGAAGAAGAAGGATGGATCGAGTCGACTTTGTGTTGATTACCGTCCAGTAAACAAGAAGACCATCAAGAACAAATACCCACTTCCCAACATCAATGAGCTGTTCGAACAACTCAAGGGTGCTCAAGTATTCTCCAAGCTTGATCTCCGTATGGGTTATCATCAGATTCATATTCGTGAGCAAGATATTCCCAAGACGGCGTTCAGAAAAAGCTTTGGTTCATATGAATACACCGTCATGTCTTTTGGCCTCGCCAATGCTCCTCCGACGTTCTCTCGCATGATGAACTTCATCTTCAACCCCTACACCAATGAATTCGTTTTGGTCTATCTCGACGACATTCTGGTTTTCTCGAAGAACAAGGAAGATCATGCCAAGCACTTGCGTTTGGTACTTGACAAGCTCAGAGAACATCAGTTCTACGCCAAGTTCTCCAAGTGTGAATTTTGGCTCGATGAGGTTCTTTATCTTGGTCATATCATCTCTGCCAAGGGCATTTCCGTGAATCCTGAGAAGGTGTCCGCAATTGTGAATTGGGAACCTCCTCAGAACGTGAAGCAACTCCGCAGTTTCCTCGGTCTCGCAAGCTATTGCAGAAGATTCGTTGAAAACTTTTCTAAGATCGCCAAGCCTCTCTCAAATCTTCTTCAGAAGCACGTCAAGTACGTTTGGTCTCCGGAGTGTGATATTGCTTTCAACACTTTGAAAGAGAAATTGATCACTGCTCCAGTTCTGACTCCGCCTGATGAAACCAAGCCGTACGAGGTCTTTTGTGATGCCTCTCTCCAAGGTCTCGGTGCTGTACTAATGCAAGAGAAGAAAGTTGTTGCTTATACCTCTCGCCAGTTGAAACCTAATGAGAAGAACTACCCCACTCATGATCTCGAGTTGGCGGCAGTTGTACACGCTTTGTTGACTTGGAGACATCTTCTATTGGGAAGGAAAGTGGATATTTTCACTGATCACAAGAGTCTCAAGTACATCTTCACTCAGCCTAATCTCAACCTCAGGCAGACTCGATGGGTCGAAATGATTCAAGAGTACAA
Source organism: Triticum aestivum (assembly GCF_018294505.1). Classification (NCBI taxonomy): domain Eukaryota; kingdom Viridiplantae; phylum Streptophyta; class Magnoliopsida; order Poales; family Poaceae; genus Triticum; species Triticum aestivum. Next base: position 519,623,531 of record NC_057803.1, on the reverse strand, counting down.
TCCGAGTATCGAGTATACTCCAGGCAAGGCTAATGTGATTGCTGACGCTTTGAGCAGAAAAGCATATTGCAACAGTCTGATTCTCAAGCCTTATCAACCCGAGCTTTGTGAAGCTTTCCGCAAACTTAATCTGCAAGTTGTTCCTCAAGGTTTCCTCGCCAACCTTCAAGTCTCTCCTACCATAGAAGACCAGATTCGCCAAGCCCAACTTCTTGATGCTATGGTGAAGAAGGTGAAGATTGGTATTGCAAAGAGTCAGTCCAAGTACAAGTGCTACCGACTTGATGACAAGGACACTCTCTTCTTCGAGGATCGAATTGTTGTGCCCAAAGGTGAACTCCGTAAGGTGATCATGAATGAGGCTCACAACTCTCTCCTCTCCATCCACCCTGGTAGTACGAAGATGTATCAGGACCTCAAGCAAGCTTATTGGTGGACTCGAATGAAGCGCGAGATCGCTCAATTCGTGAACGAATGTGATGTCTGCAGAAGAGTGAAGGCAGAACACCAAAGGCCAGCTGGTCTCCTCCAACCTCTTGCCATTCCAGAATGGAAGTTTGACCACATTGAAATGGACTTCGTGACTGGGTTTCCAAAGTCCAAGCGTGGCAATGATGCTATATTTGTCGTCATCGACAAGCTCACCAAAGTGGCTCATTTTCTGCCTATCAAAGAGTCAATCACCGCAGCTCAATTGGCGGAACTCTATACCTCTCGCATTGTCTCTCTGCACGGTATTCCTCAAGTGATATCTTCAGACCGTGGCAGCATCTTTACCTCCAAGTTTTGGGATTCTTTTCAGAAAGCCATGGGCACCAACATCCGCTTCAGCACAGCTTTCCATCCTCAAACAAGCGGTCAAGTCGAGCGTGTCAACCAAATTCTTGAAGATATGCTCAGGGCTTGTGTGATCTCCTTCGGCATGAAGTGGGAGGATTGTCTTCCTTATGCTGAATTCTCATACAACAACAGCTTTCAAGCAAGTTCGGGCAAGGCCCCCTTTGAAATTCTGTATGGCAGGAAGTGCCGTACCCCTCTCAACTGGTCTGAAACCGGTGAACGTCAGCTGCTGGGTAATGACTTAATCACAGAAGCAGAAGAAATGTGCAAAGTCATTCGTGATAACCTCAAAGCAGCCCAGTCCCGCCAGAAGTGCTACTATGATAGTAAGCACCGTGATCTGGTTTTCGAGATTGGAGATCATGTTTACCTCCGCGTCTCTCCCATGAAAGGTACTCGTCGCTTCGGTATCAAAGGGAAGCTTGCCCCTAGATACGTGGGACCTTTCAAGATTGTCAGCAAGAGAGGCAACCTCGCCTATCAACTCGAGTTTCCTTCAAACTTTGCAAATGTTCATGATGTGTTCCATGTCTCTCAGCTTCGAAAGTGCTTCAAGACTCCTGACCGCACCGTCAACTTCGAGGACATTGAGCTCCAAGAAGATCTCTCCTATCGTGAGCACCCAGTTGCTATTCTCGAAGAGACTGAACGCAAGACTCGCAACAAGTCAATCAAATTTCTCAAAGTCAAGTGGTCACACCATTCCGACCGTGAAGCTACCTGGGAACGCGAGGATCACCTCCGTTCTGAGTACCCGGAGTTCTTTCAGTCCTAGATCTCGGGACGAGATCTTTTCGTAGTGGTGGAGTGTTGTAACGCCCCAGATATACTTTCCATATTTGTATCCAACTCTTGCCGTCCCCGGCGCTAAGTTATATTTATTTCTCGGGTTCGGGTCTTTGTCTCCGTGTGTTGTTTTTCTTTTTCGTGCATCCCTTATCATGTCATCACGTGCATTGCATTTGCATACATGTTCATCTCATGCATTCGAGCATTTTCCCCGTTGTCCGTTTTGCAATCCGGCGTTCCGTTCTCCTCCGGTGGTCATTTCTACCTTTCTTTCTTGTGTGGGGATTAAACATTTCCGGATTGGACCGAGACTTGCCAAGCGGCCTTGGTTTACTACCGGTAGACCGCCTGTCAAGTTTCGGGTCATTTGGACTTCGTTTGATACTCCAACGGTTAACCGAGGGACCGAAAAGGCCTCGTGTGTGTTGCAGCCCAACACCCCCCAAATTTGGCCCAAAACCCACCAAACTCTGCTCCATGTCCTAGAGCGTTCGATCACGATCGTGTGGGCGAAAACCGCACCTCATTTGGACTCTCCTAGCTCCACTTATGCCTATTTATACCCCCTCCATTCGGATCTCTTCTTCCCCCGTCC
>NC_057803.1:519598318-519618380 GCF_018294505.1 Triticum aestivum | reverse complement strand
AAGGTCATCTTTATTTTAGCCCCCACGGGCCAGTGCTCCTCTGAGTGTTGGTCCGAACTAGAGCCCTGTGCAGCGCCACCTCGGGGAAACTCGAGGTTTGGTTTTAGTTGTACGGATTGCTCATCTGAGTGTGCCCTGAGAAAGAGATATGTGCAGCTCCTATCGGGATTTGTCGGCACATTCGGGCGGTGTTGCTGGACTTGTTTTAACCTGTCGAATCATCTTGTTGTACCAAGATACCGAGTCTGATCGGTGTGTCTTGGGTGGAGGTCTATTCCTTCGTTGACCGTGAGAGCTTGTTATGGGCTAAGTTGGGACCCCCCTGCAGGGATTGATCTTTCGAAAGCCGTGCCCGCGGTTATGGGCAGATGGGAATTTGTTAACGTCCGGTTGTAGATGACTTGAACTAAACTTAATTAAAATGAATCAACCGTGTGTGTTACCGTGATGGCCCCTTCTCGGCGGAGTCCGGGAGGTGGACACGGTGTTGGAGTTATGCTTGCGCAGGATGTTCTTTTAGCTTCTCGCTCGTGCTTCGCCTTCTCTTCTCGCTCTCTTTTGCGTATAAGTTAGCCACCACATATGCTAGTCGCTTGCTGCAGCTCCACATATATTTGCCTTATCCATTCCTATGAGCTTAAATAGTTTTGATCGCGTGGGTGTGAGATTGCTGAGTCCCTGTGACTCACAGATACTAAAACTCCAGATGCAGGTCCAGGTGTTTCTGCTCCAGTTGACGATTACGAGCTCCAGTGGGAGTTCGACGAGGACTCTCAGCGATACTACGTATCTTTTCCGGATGATCAGTAGTGGTGCCTAGTTGGGGTTATCGATTCAGGACCTTGTCGCATGTTGGGTTCTTTTCTATTTTGGCGCCGTAGTCGGGCCATGAGTGCTTGTTTGATGGATGTTATTTATGTACTCTGATGTGACGTGGCGAGTGTAAGCCAACTATGTTATCTCCCCCTTTTATTATATATTACATGGGATGTTGTAATAATTGCCTGACTTGCGACATTGCTTTCAATGCGTTTATGTCTCTAAGTCGTGCCTCGACACGTGGGAGCTATAGCCGCATCGAGGGCGTTACACCGGTCAATAACCAACAACGGGATCTGGATACCCATGTTGGCTCCCACATGCTCCTCGATGATCTCATCGGATGAACGGCGATGTCGAGGATTCAATCAATCCCGCATACAATTCCCTTTGTCTGTCGGTATGTTACTTGCCCGAGATCCGATCATCATTATCCCGATACCTTGTTCAATCTCGTTACCGGCAAGTCTCTTTACTCGTTCTGTAACACATCATCCCGTGATCAACTCCTTGATCACATTGTGCACATTATGATGATGTCCTACCAAGTGGGCCCAGAGATACCTCTCCGTTTACACGGAGTGACAAATCCCAGTCTCGATTTGTGCCAACCCAACAGACACTTTTGGAGATACCTGCAATGTACCTTTATAGCCACCCAGTTACGTTGTGACATTTGGCACACCCAAAGCACTCCTACGGTATCCGGGAGTTGCACAATCTCATGGTCTAAGGAAATGATACTTGACATTAGAAAAGCTTTAGCATACGAACTACATGATCTTGTGCTAGGCTTAGGATTGGGTCTTGTCCATCACATCATTCTTCTAATGATGTGATCCCGTTATCAATGACATTCAATGTCCATGGTCAGGAAACCGTAACCATCTATTGATCAACAAGCTAGTCAACTAGAGGCTTACTAGGGACATGGTGTTGTCTATGTATCCACACATGTATCTGAGTTTCCTATCAATACAATTCTAGCATGGATAATAAACGATTATCATGAACAAGGAAATATAATAATGACTAATTTATTATTGCCTCTAGGGCATATTTCCAACAAAAAATTTCCTACGGTTTCACCAAGATCCATCTAGGAGTTCATCTAGCAACGAGTGATTGGATTGCATCTACATACCTTTGTAGATCACGCGCGGAAGCGTTCAAAGAACGGGGATGAGGAAGGCGTACTCGACGTGATCCAAATCACCGGAGATCCTAGCGCCGAACGGACGGCACCTCCGCGTTCAACACATGTACGATCAGCGTGACATCTCCTTCTTCTTGATCCAGCAAGAGGGAAGGGGAGGTTGAGGAAGATGGCTCCAGCAGCAGCACGACGGCGTGGTGGTGGTGGAGCTGCAGTACTCCGGCAGGGCTTCGCCAAGCACTATGGAGGAGGAGGAGGTGTTGGAGAGGGAGAGGGAGGCACCAAAGGCAAAAGTAAGAAGTCCTCCATCTCCCCACTATATATAGGAGGGCCAAGGGGGGGCGCCGGCCCTAGGAGATCTAATCTCCTAGGGGGGTGCGGCCAAGGGGAGGAATCCCTCCTCCCCAAGGCACCTAGGAGGTGCCTTCCCCTCCTAGGACTCTTCATTTAGGGTTTCCCCCACCCTAGGCGCATGGACCATAGGGGAAAGTGGCGCCCCAGCCCACTTTGGGCTGGATCCCTTCCCACTTCAGCCCATGGGGCCCTCCGGGATAGGTGGCCCCACCCGGTGGACCCTCGGGACCCTTCCGGTGGTCCCGGTACAATACCGGTGACCCCGAAACTTGTCCCGATGGCCGAAATAGCACTTCCTATATATAATTCTTTACCTCCGGACCATTCCAGAACTCCTCGTGACATCCGGGATCTCATCCGGGACTCCGAACAACATTCGGGTTACTGCATATACATATCCCTACAACCCTAGCGTCACCGAACCTTAAGTGTGTAGACCCTACGGGTTCGGCAGACATGTAGACATGACCGAGATGCTCTCCGGTCAATAACCAACAGCGGGATCTGGATACCCATGTTGGCTCCCACATGCTCCTCAATGATCTCATCGGATGAACCACGATGTCGAGGAGTCAAGCAACCCCGTATACAATTCCCTTTGTCAATCGATATGTTACTTGCCCGAGATCCGATAGTCGGTATCCCAATACCTCGTTCAATCTCGTTACCGGCAAGTCACTTTACTCGTACCGTAATGCATGATCCCGTGACCAGACACTTGGTCACTTTGAGCTCATAATGATGATGCATTACCGAGTGGGCCCAGTGATACCTCTCCGTCATACGGAGTGACAAATCCCAGTCTTGATCCGTGTCAACCCAACAGACACTTTTCGGAGATACCCGTAGTATACCTTTATAGTCACCCAGTTACGTTGTGATGTTTGGTACACCTAAAGCACTCCTGCGGTATCCGGGAGTTACACGGTCTCATGGTCTAAGGAAAGGATACTTGACATTGGAAAAACTCTAGCAAACGAACTATACGATCTTATGCTATGTTTAGGATTGGGTCTTGTCCATCACATCATTCTCCTAATGATGTGATCTCGTTATCAATGACATCCAATGTCCATAGTCAGGAAACCATGACTATCTGTTAATCAACGAGCTAGTCAACTAGAGGCTTACTAGGGACATGTTGGTGTCTATTATTCACACATGTATTACGATTTCCGGATAACACAATTATAGCATGAATAAAGACAATTATCATGAACAAGGAAATATAATAATAATGCTTTTATTATTGCCTCTAGGGCATATTTCCAACAGTCTCCCACTTGCACTAGAGTCAATAATCTAGTTACATTGTGATGAATCGAACACCCATGGAATTCTGGTGTTGATCATGTTTTGCTCTAGGGAGAGGTTTAGTCAACGGATCTGCTACATTCAGGTCCGTGTGTACTTTACAAATATCTATGTCTCCATCTTGAACATTTTCACAAATGGAGTTGAAGCGACGCTTGATGTGCCTTGTCTTCTTGTGAAACCTGGGCTCCTTGGCAAGAGCAATAGCTCCAGTGTTGTCACAGAAGAGCTTGATCGGCCCCGACGCATTGGGTATGACTCCTAGGTCGGTGATGAACTCCTTCACCCAAATTTCTTCATGCGCTGCCTCCGAGGCTGCCATGTACTCCGCTTCACATGTAGATCCCGCCACGATGCTCTGCTTGCAACTGCACCAGCTTACTGCCCCACCATTCAAAATATACACGTATCCGGTTTGTGACTTAGAGTCATCCAGATCTGTGTCGAAGCTAGCGTCGACGTAACCCTTTACGACGAGCTCTTTGTCACCTCCATAAACGAGAAACATTTCCTTAGTCCTTTTTAGGTACTTCATGATATTCTTGACCGCTGTCCAGTGTTCCTTGCCGGGATTACTTTGGTACCTTCCTACCAAACTTACGGCAAGGTTTACATCAGGTCTGGTACACAGCATGGCATACATAATAGAACCTATGGCTGAGGCATAGGGGATGACACTCATCTCTTCTATATCTTCTGCTGTGGTCGGACATTGAGCTGAGCTCAATTTCACACCTTGCAACACAGGCAAGAACCCCTTCTTAGACTGATCCATATTGAACTTCTTCAATATCTTATCAAGGTATGTGCTTTGTGAAAGACCTATGAGGCGTCTTGATCTATCTCTGTAGATCTTGATGTCTAATATATAAGCAGCTTCTCCAAGGTCCTTCATTGAGAAACTCTTATTCAAGTAGGCCTTAATGTTGTCCAAGAGTTCTATATCATTTCCCATCAAAAGTATGTCATCTACATATAATATGAGAAATGCTACAGAGCTCCCACTCACTTTCTTGTAAACGCAGGCTTCTCCATAAGTCTGCGTAAACCCAAATGCTTTGATCATCTCATCAAAGCGAACGTTCCAACTCCGAGATGCTTGCACCAGCCCATAAATCGAGCGTTGGAGCTTGCACACCTTGTCAGCATTCTTAGGATCGACAAAACCTTCCGGCTGCATCATATACAATTCTTCCTTAAGGAAACCCTTAAGGAATGCCGTTTTGACGTCCATTTGCCATATTTCATAATCATAGAATGCGACAATCGCTAACATGATTCGGACGGACTTCAGCTTCGCTACCGGTGAGAAAGTCTCATCATAGTCAACCCCTTGAACTTGTCGATAACCCTTAGCGACAAGCCGAGCTTTATAGATGGTCACATTACTATCTGCGTCTGTCTTCTTTTTGAAGATCCATTTATTTTCTATGGCTCGCCGCTCAACGGGCAAGTCAGTCAAAGTCCATACTTCGTTTTCATACATGGATCCTATCTCGGATTTCAAGGCTTCTAGCCATTTGTCGGAATCTGGGCCCGCCATCGCTTCTTCATAGTTCGAAGGTTCACCGTTGTCTAACAACATGATTTCCAAGACAGGGTTGCCGTACCACTCTTGTCACACCCTAGCTAGTCATGCATTAGAGTGTTGCATCATGTTTACTCATTCATCAGAAACTTGAAATGGGGATGACAGAACCCCCAGTCCCCTCTGAAACCAACTAGGGCTACTAAAATAATTTTTCAATGAACCTGAAATGCCCTTCTAAAATGCCCATCATTTTTGTCTTGGTTCAGAACCTCTGCCAAAAATGGTGCACATTTTCCTAGGCCATCCTAGGGTTTTTGAATTAAATCATAAATATTTGAATTGGGCATTTAAAATAATATAAAATATTTAAATGCTCAAATATCTCCAAACTAAAATGTTTCATGTTGGAAATAATCCAACTATGGACCAGGAGTAGTTTGGTGATTTTTGGAGTTGCCTAGGTATTTTATTTAATTCAACAAAGTTGCAGATATATTAAATAAAAACAGAAAACAGAAAATTAAATAAAAGGAGTAGACTTACCTGGACCTACCTGCCCAGCCCAGCCGGCCCAGCACTGTGCTGGCCCGTGCCAGCCAGCTGCTTCCCCTTGCCAGAGCAGGCAGGGAGGTGAGCATGGCGCGCCCGAGCTCGCCACGCACCACCCAGCCTCTCTGCATCGCCCGGGTCGCCGTTGCGCCGCGTGGATCGTCTTCTGGTCGTCGCCCCGACCTCGCCGACACCCCATTCACTCTCCCCGGCTCTCCCTCGCTCTCTCTCTCGCTCGGCCGAACACCACCGTCGCCGCCGATCGCCATAGCCACCATCTCCGGCCACCCCTCGCCCCCCCCGACCAGCTCAGGAGCTCCGCCTCGACTCCCTCTTCCTCCCCACCGCTCCACGGGTCTCCGGAAGCCCTGCATCGCCGCCACGTCGCCGTTCCCCTCTTCGGACTCCGACCACCGTTGCCGTCAAATTCGTCGTCTCCGGCGCGTCCCCGAGCCCGCTTCGACGCCCACTGCAACCGCGGTGAGCCCGCGGAGCGTTTCCCCCTTCTTCCCTGGTCTCTCCCGACCCCTAGGCCCTAGCTCCACCTCGACCGAGAGCTCCACGCCGCCGGCGATGTCGCCGTCGTGGCCACGGTCGCCGTAGCGCCCAACCGAGCACACCATCGTGCTCCACACATCACCAGGAGCACGTAGAACGCACCAACGCCTCCCCAAACCCCCTGCAACACTGATCCCGACCGCACCCGAACTCCGGCCGCCGCAGCCGAGCTCGCCGCCGTCAACTCCGGCCACCCCGAGCCCAACCCCCACCACCAATAGACGCGGCTCAACCTCAGCAACACGTAGATGCCTTCCGCCGTCCATTTGGTCGCCGGAATGGCAAAAAGCACTCTCGCCGCCGTCTCGGATCTCGCCGGCGTCATGTCGCCGGTGGGGTTTGACTTGACCGACCTGGGGTTTGACCCCCCAGGGTCACTGACGCGTGGGCCCTGTCGGCCAGATGGTTAGGTTAGCGCTAACTACTGTTAGTCAACCCCCCTGACACTGACAGTGGGCCCCAGCGCCACTAATTAGTAATTAAAATTAATTTAAATCTGTTTAACCCCCCCTGTCACTGACGTGTGGCCCCCACACGTCAGGTTTGACTTCAGCCAGCCGCAGTTGACCTGCTGACGTCACACCGACGTCAGGCTGACGCTGTAATTGAATTTCTGGATTTAAATTAAATCAGGAAATTCCACATATTAATTAAACTTCAAAAATTCATAACTTTTATTCTGTAACTCCAAATTGGACAAATTATATATGAAAAATGATCAGAAAAATCCAATCTATCCATCTGTACCATTTCCATGCATGATCAAACAAGTTAAGTTGATGTTTTAATCAGAACAAGAAAAGGCACTTTAAAAGGCCATATTTGAATTTGAAATTTGAATCCTTGATTCAAATTTGTTCAAACCCTTCTGGTTTTAGTTGCATTAGCCCAACACACTCATATTGCCATGTTTCATGAATGCATCATATTGTTGCATATTGTTTGGTGATGTTTGTGTATCGATGTCCTTTGCGACAGGATCTGTCCCCGAGGAGTACCGTGATTACCCTAACGAAGAACCGTATCCGTGCAACGAACCATCAGGCAAGCAACCAACCATTTGATCATATCGATACAATCCCATGTTCTCGCTCCTGCTCTCTTTTACTGCATTAAGACAACGCGATTCAAACTGCTGTGTGTTACGGTAGTTGAACCCATTTCCTCTGCATGACCTGTCATTGCCACAGTAACTAGATGAAACCCACTAGCATGTGTAGGAGTTGATTGAGCCGTATGTATGTGTTGTTCCTACCTTGCTATGCCTGCTATGCTTAGAGTCGTGTCAGGTCTGGTTCATCTGGGTGATGGGCTAGAGTGAAATGATTATGTCGGTAATGAGAGTGGTGTGGTGAACACGATTTGGTAAAGGTATCGATGAGAGGCCATGTAGGAGTACATGGTGGGTTGTTTCATTGAAGCCGACCTTAAGCACTGAGATCTGTATATGTGATTTAAGATACAGCTACTACCATGCATTGGGCCCTGAAATATGACCCCGCTCGACTTCTTATTCACCCTAGCCCTCTGTCCAGGAGTTGCACGTAGTTTCTGGTGTTTGTAGCCTACTGGAGGCCGTGGACAGCGCTGACCGTAGGGGTGGGCTGTGATGCGGTAGGTACGTGGCACGGTGTACCGAATACCCGTTAGGTATCTCGGGAACCCTGTTCACATCGTTCGGGGCCGTATGGGAAACCTCGGCCGGACTCCCTGCGGATGGAACCTGAATAGGCGATAAACCTGGACTAGAGGCTTAAGTGTTTAGGTAGGTCGTGGTCTACACCCATGTTGGCTTTCGCTTGAAGTCTGCCGAGCACATGTCGTGTGCAGACGCTAAGTGGTGGAAACATGTATGAAGAAGTACACCCCTGCAGGGTTATCATAATCTATTTGAATAGCCGCGTCCGCGGTAAAGGACTACTTGGTTGCCGATACAGTTCATAGACAAGTAAATGGAAACTACTAAAAGCCTCAAGATAAGTGTGAGTGCCGAGGATGGCTCTTCCGTAGGAAGACGGAGGTGGATCCTCGGTAGTGTATTGAAGTGGTGAGTAGTGGACTCGTGTGCGCAAAACCATTTCAAGTTGAAGTATCGTAGGATAGCCTAGCCAAGAGTCAAAGCTGGCTTGCTGCAATAACTCCACCAACCCTTCTTGATACTATGCATGTATGTAGGATCTGATGTAAGTCTTGCTGAGTACCTTTGTACTCATGTTGCTATAATCTACATTTTTACAGAAGACGCTGTAACCCCTTCTGATGGGTTCTATGTAGACGTTGACATCAACGAGTAGGCTAAAGACCCAGGTGGTGACCCTGAGCTTGTGATGGACCACGTAGTATAGCTAGGCTTTCCAAGCCTCTTTTATTTTACTAGTTGTCTGTACTCAGACAATGTACTTCCGCTGCTGGTTTGTATGACTGTATGACTTGTATGTTGGGTCGTGAGACCCGTACCTTTGTGTATGATATGTATGGCTCCCTGAGCCTTAAATAAAGTACTTGTGTCGTAGAGTCATGTTGTGATGCTTCGTTGTATTTGCACATATCGAGCATATTGTGTGTATGATTGAAATGCTTGGTATGTGTGGGATCTGACTATCTAGTTGTTTATCTTTAGTAGCCTCTCTTACCGGGAAATGTCTCCTAGTGTTACCGCTGAGCCATGGTAGCTTGCTACTGCTCTGGAACACCTAGGCTGGCCGGCATGTGTCCTTCTTCGTTCCTGTGTCTGTCCCTTCGGGGAAATGTCACGCTTTGAGTACCGGAGTCCTGTTAGCCCGCTACAGCCCGGTTTACCGGAGTCCTGCTAGCCCAGTGCTACAGCCCGACCTGCAGGTAATTCAATTACTGCGTCAGCCTGACGTCAGTGTGACGTCAGCAGGTCAACTGCGGCTGGCTGAAGTCAAACCTGACGTGTGGGGGCCACACGTCAGTGACAGGGGGGGTTAAACAGATTTAAATTAATTCTAATTACTAATTAGTGGCGCTGGGGCCCACTGTTAGTGTCAGGGGGGGTTGACTAACAGTAGTTAGCGCTAACCTAACCATCTGGCCGACAGGGCCCACGCGTCAGTGACCCTGGGGGGTCAAACCCCAGGTCGGTCAAGTCAAACCCCACCGGCGACATGACGCCGGCGAGATCCGAGACGGCGGCGAGAGTGCTTTTTGCCATTCCGGCGACCAAATGGACGGCGGAAGGCATCTACGTGTTGCTGAGGTTGAGCCGCGTCTATTGGTGGTGGTGGTTGGGCTCGGGATGGCCGGAGTTGACGGCGGCGAGCTCGGCTGCGGCGGCCGGAGTTCGGGTGCGGTCGGGATCAGTGTTGCAGGGGGTTTGGGGAGGCGTTGGTGCGTTCTACGTGCTCCTGGTGATGTGTGGAGCACGATGGTGTGCTCGGTTGGGCGCTACGGCGACCGTGGCCACGACGGCGACATCGCCGGCGGCGTGGAGCTCTCGGTCGAGGTGGAGCTAGGGCCTAGAGGTCGGGAGAGACCAGGGAAGAAGGGGGAAACGCTCCGGGGGCTCACCGCGGTTGCAGTGGGCGTCGAAGCGGGCTCGGGGACGCGCCGGAGACGACGAATTTGACGGCGACGGTGGTCGGAGTCCGAAGAGGGGAACGGCGACGTGGCGGCGATGCAGGGCTTCCGGAGACCCGTGGAGCGGTGGGGAGGAAGAGGGAGTTGTGGCGGAGCTTCTGAGCTAGTCGGGGGAGCGAGGGGTGGTCGGAGACGACCGCTACGGCGAACGGTGGCGACGGTGGTGTTCGGCCGTGTGAGAGAGAGAGCGAGGGAGAGGAAGGAGAGCTCCACGCCGCCGGCGATGTCGCCGTCGTGGCCACGGTCGCCGTAGCGCCCAACCGAGCACACCATCGTGCTCCACACATCACCAGGAGCACGTAGAACGCACCAACACCTCCCCAAACCCCCTGCAACACTGATCCCGACCGCACCCGAACTCCGGCCGCCGCAGCCGAGCTCGCCGCCGTCAACTCCGGCCACCCCGAGCCCAACCACCACCACCAATAGACGCGGCTCAACCTCAGCAACACGTAGATGCCTTCCGCCGTCCATTTGGTCGCCGGAATGGCAAAAAGCACTCTCGCCGCCGTCTCGGATCTCGCCGGCGTCATGTCGCCGGTGGGGTTTGACTTGACCGACCTGGGGTTTGACCCCCCAGGGTCACTGACGCGTGGGCCCTGTCGGCCAGATGGTTAGGTTAGCGCTAACTACTGTTAGTCAACCCCCCTGACACTGACAGTGGGCCCCAGCGCCACTAATTAGTAATTAGAATTAATTTAAATCTGTTTAGCCCCCCCTGTCACTGACGTGTGGACCCCACACGTCAGGTTTGACCCGAGCCAGCCCTGTTGACCTGCTGACGTCACTGTGAAGTCAGGCTGACGCAGTAATTGAATTTCTGGATTTAAATTAAATCAGGAAATTCCAGAATATTAATTAAACTTCAAAAATTCATAACTTTTATTCTGTAACTCCAAATTGGACAAATTATATATGAAAAATGATCAGAAAAATCCAATCTATCCATCTGTACTATTTTCATGCATGATCAAACAAGTTAACTTGATGTTTTAAGCAGAACAAGAAAAGGCACTTTAAAAGGCCATATTTGAACTTGGAATTTGAATCTTTGATTCAAATTTGTTCAAACACTTCTGGCTTTAGTTGCATTAGCCCAACACACTCATATTGCCATGTTTCATGCATGCATCATATTGTTGCACATTGTTTGGTGATGCTTGTGTATCGATGTCCTTTGCGACAAGATCTGTTCCCGAGGAGTACCGTGATTACCCTAACGAAGAACCATATCCGTGCATCGAACCATCAGGCAAGCAACCAACCATTTGATCATATCGATACAATCCCATGTTCTCGCTCCTGCTCTCTTTTACTGCATTAAGACAATGCGATTCAAACTGCTGTGTGCTACGGTAGTTGAACCCATTTCCTCTGCATGACCTGTCATTGCCACAGTAACTAGATGAAACCCACTAGCATGTGTAGGAGTTGATTGAGCCATATGTATGTGTTGTTCCTACCTTGCTATGCCTGCTATGCTTAGAGTCGTGTCAGGTCTGGTTCATCTGGGTGATGGGCTAGAGTGAAATGATTATGTTGGTAATGAGAGTGGTGTGGTGAACCCGATTTGGTAAAGGTATCGATGAGAGGCCATGTAGGAGTACATGGTGGGTTGTTTCATTGAAGCCGACCTTAAGCACTGAGATCTGTATGTGTGATTTAAGAATCAGCTACTACCATACATTGGGCCCTGAAATATGACCCCGCTCGACTTCTTATTCACCCTAGCTCTCTGTCCAGGAGTTGCAAATAGTTTCTGGTGTTTGTAGCCTACTGGAGGCCGTGGACAGCGCTGACCGTAGGGGTGGGCTGTGATGCGGTAGGTACGTGGCACGGTGTACCGAATACCCGTTAGGTATCTCGGGAACCCTGTTCACATCGTTCGGGGCCGTATGGGAAACCTCGGCCGGACTCCCTGCGGATGGAACCTGAATAGGCGATAAACCTGGACTAGAGGCTTAAGTGTTTAGGTAGGTCGTGGTCTACACCCACGTCGGCTTTCGCTTGAAGTCTGCCGAGCACATGTCGTGTGCAGACGCTAAGTGGTGGAAACATGTATGAAGAAGTACACCCCTGCAGGGTTAACATGATCTATTCGAATAGCCGTGTCCGCGGTAAAGGACTACTTGGTTGCCTATACAGTTCATAGACAAGCAAATGGAAACTACTAAAAGCCTCAAGATAAGTGTGAGTGCCGAGGATGGCTCTTCCGTAGGAAGACGGAGGTGGATCCTCGGTAGTGTATTGAAGTGGTGAATAGTGGACTCGTGTGCGCAAAACCATTTCAAGTTGGAGTATCGTAGGATAGTCTAGCCAAGAGTCAAAGCTGGCTTGCTGCAATAACTCCACCAACCCTTCTTGATACTATGCATGTATGTAGGATCTGATGTAAGTCTTGCTGAGTACCTTTGTACTCATGTTGCTATAATCTACATTTTTACAGAAGACGCTGCAACCCCTTCTGATGGGTTCTATGTAGACGTTGACATCAACGAGTAGGCTAAGGACCCAGGTGGTGACCCTGAGCTTGTGAAGGACCACGTAGTATAGCTAGGCTTTCCAAGCCTCTTTTATTTTACTAGTTGTCTGTACTCAGACAAGTTACTTCCGCTGCTGGCTTGTATGACTGTATGACTTGTATGTTGGGTCGTGAGACCCGTACCTTTGTGTATGATATGTATGGCTCCCTGAGCCTTAAATAAAGTACTTGTGTCGTAGAGTCATGTTGTGATGCTTCGTTGTATTTGCACATATCGAGCATATTGTGTGTATGATTGAAATGCTTGGTATGTGTGGGATCTGACTATCTAGTTGCTTATCTTTAGTAGCCTCTCTTACCGGGAAATGTCTCCTAGTGTTACCGCTGAGCCATGGTAGCTTGCTACTGCTCTGGAACACTTAGGCTGGCCGGCATGTGTCCTTCTTCGTTCCTGTGTCTGTCCCTTCGGGGAAATGTCACGCTTTGAGTACCGGAGTCCTGTTAGCCCGCTACAGCCCGGTTTACCGGAGTCCTGCTAGCCCAGTGCTACAGCCCGGACCCACTTGCGGATGACCGACACGTTCGAAGCTGGGTCATGGATGCCTGTCCCTGTAAGTCTGTGCCACTTTGGGTTTACGACTAGTCATGTCAGCCCGGGCTCTTTATCATATGGATGCTAGCGACACTATCATATACGTGAGCCAAAAGGCGCAAACGGTCCCGGGAAAAGGTAAGACGACACCCGTGGGGATACCGTGCGTGAGGCCGCAAAGTGATATGAGGTGTTACCAGCTAGGTCGATGTGACATCGAGTCGGGGTCCTGACAGCGTTGGCATCAGAGCCGGACTGCCTGTAGGTTCTCCAAGCCAAACTGGTCGATGTTGAGTCTAGAAATTCTTTAGTTATATGTAGGGGAATTGTTTGTGGGTTGGAACGTAAGGCTCTTTTTACTCCTTATACCTTATGACTTTCTGATCTGAGTCAGTCCATTCTTCCACCGGGGGTTAAGGAATTAGGATCTGTTCTCTCTATCAGGTTCACGTGTTACTGATCAGTAGTACCTTATAAGTTTGATGGTTACCAGCCTAGTTCAGCTCTACTACCACATTATGTTGTTAGAATGGTTCCAGAACTTTGATGTGATGATGTTGAGTGTGTACGAAATCCTTTGTCAAATGTCTCAAAATCCTTTTTGAGCATTTACAGCTGTTATGCTGCCGAAATTTTGCTAGAAATTCTAATGCCTTTGCATTATAACTGTGCTTTCAGATGGCCACTCGCGACCTCAATCAAGTGGTTCGCCTGACTCGATGCCTAGATGTACCCGGCCATACTGCTAAGTTGGTCAGGGTAATGACTGAGGCTGGATATCGTTGGTATCCTGAGTACACGGTCGAAGAGCAATTCCGAGACTTCAATCAAAGCCAGTATCTCTGCACTGTCAGGATATTTCCATCTTATCCTGGATCTATCGAGCCTCTTCACTGCTCCTATGGACTCGGGGTTACTATTGAGATGGCTGTGCAGGACGCCGCCTACTCTATGATGACCATTATGCGAGTCAGATCTGGTCTATTTCGGGACTCTGACTTCCGGTATATGCCAGGATCACTTCCGGGAGCACAAGGATATCTCCAAGCTATTTATGCTGACTCCACTCAGGAGGATTCACGGACTCGCACCACTGCTGAGATGCTCGAGGATAAGGACCGTGAAAATCGGGCCTTAAGGTTAGAGCTCTTCAATACCCGTGCTGACCACTGGGCCACTTTGACTCGGTTCGCACCGGCGGTGCAAGCTGGATATTCGGATATGCGCGATCTCTATCCTGTGAGATCTGCTCTGCCAGACGTGATGGTTTGGCGTGATGTAGGAGGCATCACCCCACCTCGCGGTCCCCGCAGGCCACCGTTTGCTGGTCCAAGGCCTCATCCTAGCCCCTATGGTCCACAAGCTCCGCGAGATCGTCTGTTTCCGGATGAACATGTTGAGCTTCCAGGCTATGGAGGTGACTTCTACGAGGACTACTACGGATCGGTCTGAGTTAGTGATAGTATCCTTAGTTCGCACTAGCTGTGTCGTCTATCGTTCCGCGTGACTCGTGGGATATGACCTAGTTTGTACTCTTTCCGGAGATGTAGAAAAATAATGTAAAGGAGCTTGGAATGCCTCCGATGAGATGTAATCCTTTTCTCACCGTAATAGTACTTTGTTTGGTCTTGTACTAAACCCTGTATGGTGTGTATGACGATGGAATAAAGAAGCAATTTCTGTATCTACCATGTCATACGGATGATCATCTTGCATTCCGAGTTATTCCTTACATTATGTATCCTATGTCGGAATTTTACCATTCTGACTAAATCATTGTCTTGTTTACCTAGGATGGTCAACACGCGCGCTAACCCTGCTTCTCAAGAGCAGGCCGAAGGCAGTGAGGGCAGGAATGAAAATCTGCCTCATCCTCCTTCACTAGCCGAGGTTATGATGGAAGCTGAGAGAAACAAGCGGGAGACAAACCGTTTGTTGGAGCGTATTGAACAGAATACAGCACACCATCAGAGGGCTAACGTGGTGTCACTCAGTGATTTTATCAAATTGCATCCTCCCACGTTCCACCACTCTGTCGAGCCTCTCGACGCTGATGACTGGCTTCGCAGTATCTCTCACAAACTGCGTTCCGCGCTGGTAGCGGAGGCTGACAAGGTCACCTTTGCTGCATATCATCTTGAAGGCCCCGCCAGTCTATGGTGGGAGAATTATGGAGCTATGCGCCCAGCAGGCCATGTCACAACTTGGGCTGAGTTCAGTGAGGCTTTCCGTGAACATCACATTCCGGAGGGTCTCATGGACCGTAAGCGTGAAGAATTTTGCAATTTCACCCAAGGCCGGCTTTCTGTAGATGTCTATAGCAGGGAGTTTGGTAATCTCGCCCGATATGCAACTGAGGAAGTGTCTACTGACGCCAAGAAGCAAGCAAGGTTCCGTAAGGGCCTTAGTCCTGAGCTTCGCCGCGACCTCCGTCTGCATGAGTGCACATCTTTTTCGAAACTTGTCAACAAAGCCATCAGTGCTGAAACTGGTCAGACTGACTATGACGCAACACGCAAGCATGGACGTGACATGGGTTCCTCATCCGGTGCTGGTCCTCAGAAGCGCCGCGTGTGGGTACCCAACACCGCCCTGCCACCCAGGTTCACACCGAGGCCATCCTTCCAGGCGCCTCGCCCTGTTCAACAGTCTGCACCAACCAAGCCCTATGGGGGTCCATCCAATAATGCTCCTCCACGTACCAGTTCCGTGACTTGTTTCAAGTGTGGGGAATCTGGTCACTATATGCGTGAGTGTCCCCAGACCAACCCCAATCAATCTGCTAAAACTGTTGGCCGTGGCAAGCCGACAGGAAAAGTGTTTCATGCTAAACCGGTCACCGCTTCACGTGGCCATGTCAACTGTATCTCTGCCGAAGAAGCTCAAGAAGATCCCAACGTCGTTCTCGGTACGCTTCTTGTTAATTGCCACCCGGCATCTGTTCTTTTCGATACAGGAGCCTCTCATTCTTTTATATCTGAAAATTATGCTCGTTTGCATAACGTTGCATTCTGTGACTTGCCATCCTCCATGGTAATTCAAACTCCGGGATCCAAATGGCAAACTTCTAGAGTAAGCCATGGAAATGAAATCCAAGTCGATAGACTTGTTTTCCTCGCATCTTTGATAGCCCTTAAATCTTCAGATATTAATATCATTTTGGGTATGGACTGGATGTCAGCTCATCAAGCCAAAATTGATTGCTTCTCTAGGACTGTTCAACTCACCCATCCTTCGGGGAAGATAGTCAATGTTTTGACTCGAATAGCCAAGCGACAATCATATTCTCTTAACGCCAGCCCTTTGCCAGACCTTGAGGACGTTCCGGTAGTCCGTGACTTCCCGGATGTCTTTCCAGAGGAATTGCCAGGTGTCCCACCTGACAGGGATGTTGAGTTCGTAATAGACCTCATTCCAGGAACCGTTCCGATTGCTAGAAGACCTTATAAGATGGCACCCCTAGAACTAGCCGAGCTTAAGAAACAACTCGATGAATCCTTGAAAAAGGGTTTCATCCGCCCTAGTTCATCTCCGTGGGCTTGCCCCGTCCTATTCGTCAAGAAGAAGGATGGTACGGACCGGATGGTTGTAGATTACCGACCTGTCAATTTGGTCACAATCAAGAACAAATATCCACTTCCCAGGATCAACGACCTGTATGATCAGCTCGCTGGATCCTCAGTCTTCTCCAAGATGGATTTGAGGTTGGGCTACCATCAAATAAAAATCAGAAACGGGGACATTCCTAAAACGGCCTTTGTTACTCGTTATGGCCAATACGAGTACACCGTCATGTCCTTCGGTTTAACCAACGCTCCAGCCACCTTTTCTCGGTTAATGAACTCAATCTTCATGGAGTATTTGGATAAATTCGTCGTTGTTTACCTCGATGATATACTCATCTACTCCAAGAACGAGGAAGAACATGCCGAACATTTAAGGCTAGTGTTGAAGAAACTTCGAGAGCATCGCCTTTATGCCAAATTTTCTAAATGTGAATTCTGGTTGTCAGAATTGACCTATCTGGGTCATGTAATATCTGGTAAAGGTATTGCTGTTAACCCTGAGCGAGTTCAAGCCGTCCTTAATTGGACTCCACCTGAATCGGTCAAGCAAGTTCGGAGTTTTCTGGGCTTAGCGAGCTATTGTCGTCGCTTTGTCGAGAACTTCTCCAAGGTTGCTAAACCTCTAACCGAACTCCTCAAGAAAGATAAAAAGTTCGAATGGACTCCACAATGTGAGCACAGCTTTCAGGAACTGAAAAGACGCCTGACCTCTGCTCCCGTACTGGTACCGCCAGACTTTTCCAAGCACTTTGTTATCTACTGCGACGCCTCGCGACAAGGACTAGGTTGCATTCTTATGCAAGATCGACACGTAATTGCTTACGCTTCACGGCAATTGCACCCACATGAGGAGAATTATCCTACTCATGATCTAGAGCTTGCAGCCGTAGTCTATGCACTTAAGACCTGGCGACATTACCTCCTCGGTAATCGTTGCGAAATATTCACTGATCACCAAAGTCTGAAGTACATTTTCACCCAACCGGATTTGAATCTCAGGCAGAGACGTTGGGTTGAATTGATCATAGACTTCGACTTAGGAATAACCTACACCCCAGGGAAAGCCAACGTCATGGCTGATGCGCTAAGTCGTAAATCTTATTGTAACAACCTGATGTTACAACAAAGTCAACCGCTTCTCCATGAGGAATTTCGGAAACTTAACCTTCACATTGTACCTCAAGGTTTTCTTTCCACCTTGCTGGCAAAACCTACCCTTACGGATCAAATTATCAAAGCACAGAAGGTAGATCCGGGAATCTCCCGCATCAAGAGGAACATTCAGAAAGGAATTGCGAATTGTTTCTCCATTAATGATCAAGGAGTCGTATACTTCGGGAATCGACTAGTGGTTCCCAAAGTGCGCAACCTAAGGCGATTAATCCTTAAGGAAGCTCATGAATCTCCTCTCACCATTCACCCCGGTAGTACTAAGATGTATCAGGACCTACGCCAGAGGTTCTGGTGGACTAGGATGAAGAGAGAAATTGCTCAGTTTATTGCTAATTGCAACGTCTGTCGTCGTGTAAAAGCAGAGCACCAACGGCCTGCTGGCACCCTTCAACCCTTAGCTATTCCTGAATGGAAATGGGATAAAATTGGTATGGATTTCATTACCGGTTTTCCCAGGACCAAGAGAGGGAATAATGCTATTTTCGTCGTGGTCGATCGTCTTTCCAAAGTAGCCCATTTCTTACCTGTTCGTGAGAGTATAACCGCTAGTCAGCTGGCAGACTTATACATCTCCCGAATAGTGTCCCTCCATGGTGTTCCTTTGGAAATTAACTCGGATCGAGGAAGTCTTTTCACCTCTCGATTTTGGGAAAGCTTCCAAAATGCTATGGGAACCCGTCTCTCTTTTAGCACCGCTTTCCACCCTCAGTCGAGTGGTCAAGTGGAACGCGTCAACCAAATTCTAGAAGACATGCTTCGAGCCTCTGTTATCTCATTTGGAATGGACTGGGAGAAGTGCCTTCCATTTGCCGAATTCGCTTACAACAACAGCTATCAATCTAGCTTGGGTAAAGCCCCTTTTGAAGTTCTCTATGGACGACGGTGTCGAACACCCCTTAACTGGTCAGAGACCGGGGAAAGACAATTCTTTGGCCCGGATATGATTCAGGAAGCAGAAGAACAAGTTCGTATCGTTCGTGAAAAGTTGAAAACAGCCCAATCCCGTCAAAAGAGTCAATATGACCGAAAACATAAGGCTATGACCTTCGAGGTTGACGAGAAGGCTTATCTTCGGGTCACCCCTCTGAAGGGAACCCATCGTTTCGGTATCAAAGGCAAATTGGCTCCTCGTTACATTGGACCTTTTCGCATTCTCTCCAAACGAGGAGAAGTTGCCTACCAATTGGAACTACCTCCGCATCTCTCAGAGTCCACGATGTCTTCCACGTTTCTCAACTCAGGCGTTGCTTCTCGGATCCTATCCGTGAAGTGGACCACGAAACGCTTGATCTCCAAGATAATCTTACATATCGAGAGTACCCCATTCGTATCCTCGATCAGGCCGAACGTACCACCCGACGCCAGAATATCAAGTTTCTCAAAGTTCAATGGTCGCACCATTCTGAAGATGAAGCAACCTGGGAAAGGGAGGATCGTCTTCGACTTGAATATCCCGCCTTCTTCCCGGAGGAACCCAAATCTCGGGACGAGATTCTTTTGAGTGGGGGTGAGTTGTCACACCCTAGCTAGTCATGCATTAGAGTGTTGCATCATGTTTACTCTTTCATCAGAAACTTGAAATGGGGATGACAGAACCCCCAGTCCCCTCTGAAACCAACTAGGGTTACTAAAATAATTTTTCAATGAACCTGAAATGCCCTTCTAAAATGCCCATCATTTTTGTCTTGGTTCAGAACCTCTGCCAAAAGTGGTGCACATTTTCCTAGGCCATCCTAGGGTTTTTGAATTAAATCATAAATATTTGAATTTGGGCATTTAAAATAATATAAAATATTTAAATGCTCAAATATCTCTAAACTAAAATGTTTCATGTTGGAAATAATCCAACTATGGGCCAGGAATAGTTTGGTGATTTTTGAAGTTGCCTAGGTATTTTATTAAATTCAACAAAGTTGCAGATATATATTAAATAAAAACAGAAACAGAAAAAAAAGGGGGAAAACTTACCTGGGCTCCTCCACTGTGCGGCCCAGCCAGCTGGCTGGCCCAGCTAGCAGCCGGCCCAGCCCACCTCCCTCCTCTGTCGTCTTCGTCCCGACAGAGGGAGGGGAGTGTGGCCGGCGCGCGCGCGCGCCACCGCGCCACGCCACCTCTCTCCCTGCTTGCCTGCCCTCCCCTCCTCGCTCGATGCCCTGGACGACGCCACGCCTCTCCCCCTGCTCTCTCTCACTCTCCCCCGGCTCTCCCCTCCTCTCCCTCGCTCTCTCTCTCACACGGCCGAACACCACCGTCGCCGCCGTTCGCCACAGCAGCCGTCTCCGGCCACCCCTCGCTCCCCCGACTAGCTCAGAAGCTCCGCCACGACCCCCTCTTCCTCCCCACCACTCCACAGCTCCCCGGAAGCCCT